>NC_138778.1:154141651-154389151 GCF_965119305.1 Pelophylax lessonae | reverse complement strand
GCTTCAAAGATCATGAACCTCTATTGGGTGGTGTAGCTGCATTACATCAGTGCACAGACAGAACCAAGAATTGCCTGTCGTTGAATTGAGTTTATGTCTCTGGTCAGTACAGGCGTCTTATCTCCTATGGGAGATAATTATCACTTTTGCATTTGTTTTTTGTTCTACTCACCTTATGTGCCCATTTTTTTATGAAAAATCTTGCAGGAGGAATGAAACATCCTCAAGCACTCCTTATTTTAGACTTAGAGATGTCATCAATGGCTCTCAATGTTTCTGTATGCAAGGCAAGCAAATTGTAGCTGGTGGAGCAGAGTGCTGTACATAGCTTTCGGGAACATCACAACACCCTTCCTCAGTACTCCCATCAAGAGCTCACAGCCCTGATACAAACAGTGGGCTTGCTCTTGGGAGGACCTTTGCAAGTATCAAAATGCTTTGATGGGTAGATGTCAGTCTGGTTGGGTGGACGTTCATAGGCAGGCTTTATTGCATGTAGACCTCTGTTGGTAATGCCCATATACACTATATTACCAAAAGTATTGGGATGCCTGCCTTTACATGCAGTATAATAGCAGAGATTTTTAGCGGGGACTACAACATTGCAGCGGACAGATCGGACGCCTGACACTTTTGAGGGGAGAAGCGACATTACTACAGTGATCAGTGCTAAAAATATGCACTGTTACTGTACTAATGACACTGGCAGGGAAGGGGTTAACACCAGGGGCGATCAAAGGGTTAAGTGTGTCCCTAGGGGGTGCTTTCTAACTGTGTTTGGGATGGACTGACTGGATGAACAGCTATAAGGCTTATTGACCCCCAGACTGAAATAGCTGAGGGTCCATTATTTCTGGTGAGTGGGGATACAGGAGGGGAGTGAGGCACCCTGCACCGCATGATCTGTCTTGAAGCACCTCAGCACTTTTTTTACTTGAAGCACATTTTTTTGATCTTTTGGAGCACTTTTAGCACTTTAATTAGGAACTTGATGAGGTTTTTTGGAACACTTGAGCACTTTATTGATGTCTATGAATTTTTTGCCGCCTGACACCCGCGATCGCTCCCCGCTGAGAGAGAAGGACGGTCAGCTGTTGTAAAAAAAAGCCGAACCGTCCTTCTCCCTGGAATGGTCATAGAGCCCATGTGATCCTTCTATATAGGATCACATGTCTCTATGGTCATTTCAGAAGTCACGCCCCCCCACAGTTAGAATCACTCCCCTAGGCTCACATTTAACCCCTTCATCACCCCCAGGGTTAACCCCTTCCCTGCCAGGCCAGTGTCATTATAACAGTAACAGGGCATATTTATAGCACTGATTACTGTAGTAATGTCACTGGTACCCCCAAAAGTGTCAAAAATGTCAGGGGTCCGATCTGTCCGCCGCTATGTCGCAGTCCCGCAAAAAATCACAGATCGCCGCCATTACTAGTAAAAAAAAAAAAAAAACAATAAAAATGACATAAATCTTTCCCGTAGTTAGTAGATGCGATAACTTTTGCGCAAACCAATCAAAATACGATTTTTTTTACCAAAAGTATGTAGCAGAAAACAAATTGGCCTAAAATGTTAAATTTTGATTTTTTATTTTTTTTTTTTTTGAGAATGTCATATAGCAGAATGTGAAAAATATTGTTTTTTTTTTTTTTTCAAAATGATCGCTCTTTTTTTGTTTATAGCGCAAAAAATAAAAATCGCACAGGTGATCAAATACCACCAAAAGAAAGCTCTATTTGTGGGAAAAAAAGGATGTAAATTTTATTTGGGTACAGCGTCGCATGACCGCGCAATTGTCAGTTAAATTAATGCAGTGCCGAATCGCAAAATAGGGCCATTAAGGGCGCAAATCCTTCCAGTCTTAAAGTGGTTAACAAGACAGCAATAGGAACAATGCATTCTTTGCATTTTATTAAGCTAGGGCTCAGAAAACATGAAATGTTCTGTTTGTTAGTCAATAAGTTCTGCATAGGGTTTTCTAACCTGGGTCTTTCCTTTTAATTACTGTGGAAATTCCTAATTAATTTTAGCTCAATACTTTTATTCTTGTGGTTCTTATTATAATGTTTTCCGCTGCACATTGTAGCATGCCGAGGACAAACTGTACAACATATTGCTCTATTATACTGCAGCAGCAGCCACCTTTAACAATGGCAGAGCCGCAGTATGGGTCTCTGGCACCCACACATTGATTGGCGCACTGTATTCTGGGACAACTGGCTTGAGCCAGAAGTAGAACAGTATTCTTAAGCAATTTACATTTGCCAAGTACAGTTGAGATATCACAGTCCTATTTATATCATTATTTATGATGTGTCAGACCTTCAGGTGTGCAGAATATTGAGCTGGAAAAGAATGTAGGACAATTCAGGTTTATATTTAACACCGCTCCCTGTTCGCCTTCCACATTCATTTTAAGTCTCTGTACTCCCAAGTGTGCATCACAAGGAAAGAGAGCTGACTTTAGAAATGCAAAGGCAGCAATATATATATATGTATATGTGTGTATATAAAAAGAGAGCGAGTGCAAAAAGAAGCAATAAAAAATATGATATTGAGGGCACTTGTATTATACTTATATTTTCTCCACTGGCAAATTGTGCAGACCTCAACAATAAAATGATTGCTGGACTCACTCCAACTGCTGTTTTATGTTGTTTTTTTGGAATTGTTTTTTTTTTTTAACATTTTTTATTGTTTTTATTCTAAATTTTAGATTACATTTTAAATAAATGATGTGCGGTTTCATCCTAGCACTTTAGGGATACAGGTTAGGCTAGGTCACCCTGTGACTCAAGGGGACTAATTTACCTAATTCTTTTTTTTTTTCCAATTATATTTTCAGTGTAATGACAAAGAATAATTTAGAACTAAGATCTGCTTGTGAGTTAGGTTTACTATAAATTGCTAAATGGTTTTGGAGTAAGCTTTGTGCAGGCATGACTGTCCTATTGGGGAAATAGGCAAACAGGCCGTGCACTTTGTAAGAGAATTTTCCCCAGAGCTTAGAAAATGTGGTGAAAATGGCCTTTGCATAGAATTTCCAATCAAGTGCAAGAGGAAAAAACATTTTTGCTTTCACATGATTGGATGAGTAAAGTCACAGAAATATAGAAGAGTGATGGCATAATAAAAAAAGACCAAGTGGTCCACTGAGCCTGCCCCAATGTGTGTATATATGTGTGTGTATATATATACAGTGGGTACGGAAAGTATTCAGACCCCCTTAAATTTTTCACTCTTTGTTATATTGCAGCCATTTGCTAAAATCATTTAAGTTCATTCTTCTTCCTCATGAATGTACACATAGCACCCCATACTGACAGAAAAACACAGAATTGTTGACATTGTTGCAGATTTATTAAAAAAGAAAAACTGAAATATCACATGGTCCTAAGTATTCAGACCCTTTGCTGTGACACTCATATATTTAACTTAGGTGCTTTCCATTTCTTCTGATCATCCTTGAGATGGTTCTACACCTTCATTTGAGTCCAGCTGTGTTTGATTATACTGATTGGACTTGATTAGGAAAGCCACACACCTGTCTATATAAGACCTTCCAGATCACAATGCATGTCAGAGCAAATGAGAATCATGAGGTCAAAGCAACTGCCTGAAGAGCTCAGAGACAGAATTGTGGCAAGGCACAGATCTGGCCAAGGTTACAAAAAGATTTCTGCTGCACTTAAGGTTCCTAAGAGCACAGTGGCCTCCATAATCCTCAAATGGAAGAAGTTTGGGACGACCAGAACCCTTCCTAGAGCTGGCCGTCCGGCCAAACGGAGCTATCGGGGGAGAAGAGCCTTGGTGAGAGAGGTAAAGAAGAACCCAAAGATCACTGTGGCTGAGCTCCAGAGATGCAGTCAGGAGATGGGAGAAAGTTGTAGAAAGTCAACCATCACTGCAGCCCTCCACCAGTCGGGGCTTTATGGCAGAGTGGCCCGACGGAAGCCTCTCCTCAGTGTAAGACACATGAAAGCCCGCATGGAGTTTGCTAAAAAAAACCTGAAGGACTCCAAGATGGTGAGAAATAAGATTCTCTGGTCTGATGAGACCAAAATAGAACTTTTTGGCCTTAATTCTAAGCGGTATGTGTGGAGAAAACCAGGCACTGCTCATCACCTGTCCAATACAGTCCCAACAGTGAAGCATGGTGGTGGCAGCATCATGCTGTGGGGGTGTTTTTCAGCTGCAGGGACAGGACGACTGGTTGCAATCGAGGGAAAGATGAATGCGGCCAAGTACAGGGATATCCTGGACAAAAACCTTCTCCAGAGTGCTCTGGACCTCAGACTGGGCCGAAGGTTTACCTTCCAACAAGACAATGACCCTAAGCACACCGCTAAAATAAAGAAGGAGTGGCTTCACAACAACTCCGTGACTGTTCTTGAATGGCCCAGCCAGAGCCCTGACATAAACCCAATTGAGCATCTCTGGAGAGACCTAAAAATGGCTGTCCACCAACGTTTACCATCCAACCTGACAGAACTGGAGAGGATCTGCAAGGAGGAATGGCAGAGGATCCCCAAATCCAGGTGTGAAAGACTTGTTGCATCTTTCCCAAAAAGACTCCTGGCTGTATTAGATCAAAAGGGGGCTTCTACTAAATACTGAGCAAAGGGTCTGAATACTTAGGACCATGTGATATTTCAGTTTTTCTTTTTTAATAAATCTGCAACAATGTCAACAATTCTGTGTTTTTCTGTCAGTATGGGGTGCTATGTGTACATTCATGAGGAAGAAGAATGAACCTAAATTATTTTAGCAAATGGCTGCAATATAACAAAGAGTGAAAAATTTAAGGGGGTCTGAATACTTTCCATACCCACTGTATATATATACGTATATATATGAAAAATAAAATATATATATAGCCTGTCCCAATGTGTGTGTATGTATGTGTAAACATATATGAAAAAAAAATATATAATGTATTGATCTATGTTTGTCCCAAGCTTGCTTGAATCTACTTACTGGTTGAATAATTCACTACCTATGCTAGAAGTCCATTCCAAGCATCAACTCGTTTTTGTACTTTTGTACAATAATACTTTCTTAAATTACTTTTGAACTTTTCTCCTGTGAGATTGAGGTTATTTTCCTGTGCTCTTCATCTTAGCTTTATACTGAAAATACAGCCCTCCTGAACTTTATGCACCCCCTAATACATTTAAAGGTTTCAATCATGTCTCCCCTTTCCCTTTTTTTCCTTCAGACTGTAAAATATTAAGTTCCTGAAATCTATCCCTCAGACCTTTCACCGTGTTTCGATATACAAAAGGAGTTGGATAAAAAAAAAAATCATATAAATTCCATATACACAATCCTATACCAACAGATCCAGAGGAAGGCGAAAAACCCCAGCAAAGCATGATCCAATTTGTTTCAGCAGGGGAAAAAAAAATTCCTTCCTTATCCCCCCGAGAGGCAATCAGATATTGCCCGGATCAACTTTACCTATAAATATTAGTACCCAGTTATATTATGTACACCTAGGAAAGAATTCTGGCCTTTTTTAAAGCAATCTACTGAGCTGAGTCTATTTCATATTTTCACAGCTCTTACTGTGAAGAAGCCTTTCGGTATTTAAAGATAACATTTTTTTTCTCCAGATGTACAGAGTGCCCCCTTGTCCTCTGTGATGACCTTAAAGTGAATAACTCAACACCAAGTTCACTATATGGACTCCTTATGTATTTATACATGTTGATCATATCCCCCCTTAATCTCCTCTTCTCATAGCTGAGCTCCTCCATGCCTCTTATCAGTTTGGTTGCTCTTCTCTGCACTTTCTCCAGTTCCCCGATATCCTTTTTAAGAACTGGTGCCCAAAACTGAACTGCATATTCCAGATGAGGTCTTACTAATGATTTGTACAGGGGCAAAATTATATCTCTCTCTCTGGAGTCCATGCCTCTGTTAATACATAGTTAGTGAGGTTGAAAAAAGATAATAGTCCAT
This sequence comes from Pelophylax lessonae, assembly GCF_965119305.1. Classification (NCBI taxonomy): domain Eukaryota; kingdom Metazoa; phylum Chordata; class Amphibia; order Anura; family Ranidae; genus Pelophylax; species Pelophylax lessonae. The sequence goes on along the minus strand of NC_138778.1, from coordinate 154,383,187 downwards.
CCAGTTCAACCTATGATGTGTGTGTGTTTGCTTTTAACCGTACATTGTATACCCCTGTAAGTTGTGGTCTCTAAGGTGCCCATCTAATAGCTTTTTGAAACTATCAATGCTCCCTGCTGATACGACTGCTTGTGGAAGAGAATTCCACATCCTTACCGCTCTTACAGTGAAGAACCCCTTACGCACTTTAACCACTTAAGCCCCGGAAGATTTTACCCCCTTCCTGACCAGGGGGTATTTTGCGATTCGGCACTGCGTGACTTTAATGGACAATTGCGCGGTCGTGCAATGCTGTATCTAAACGAATTTGGCGTCCTTTTTTTCCCACAAATAGAGCTTTCTTTTGGTGGTATTTGATCACCTGTGCGATTTTTTGATCACGCGCTATAAACAAAAAAAGAGCGTCAATTTTGCAAAAATAGCAATATTTTTCACATTTTTTTATATGAAATTCCCCCAAAAAAATGTAAAAATCAAAATTTTTTAACATTTTCAGCCAATTTGTTTTATGCTACCTATGTTTGGTAAATAAAATCGCAAAAAGCGTATTTTGATTGGTTTGCGCAAAAGTTATCGCGTTTACTAACAAAGGGAAAGATTTTTGTCATTTTTGTTGTTTTTTTTTTAACGTGTAATGGCGGCGATCTGCGATTTTTTTTTGCGGTACTGCGACATTGCGGCGGACAGATCGGACCCTTGACTGACATTTTTGACACTTTTGGGGTTACCAGTGACATTTCTACAGTAATCAGTGCTATACATATGCACTGTTACTGTAAAAATACACTGGCAGTGAAGGGGTTAACTTTTTTTGAAAGGAAGGGGCAATGTGTGTCCCTAGGGGCGTGCTTTCTACTGTGATTGGCTGTGGCTTCAGATGTATGAAGAGTGATCAACGGTTCTACATAGTAGAACCGTGTGATCATCCTTCATACACAGGGGAGAATGACAGGCAGCTTGTTTACACAAGCCTCCTGACTTTCTCCCTCTCCCCCGCCGATCGCAGAGTGACCGGCGGACATCGGGTCCGCCAGTCACACGCGCGGGGGGGGGTCCGTGACCACGCGGGAGCGGGAGCGCGCCTCCGGGGGCGCGCGCTCGCTCCCTAGACCCTCACAAACTAGTGACGTAGCCCTACGTCACTTTGCCTGTGAGGGGCTGACTGCCTACGTAGATCGGCGTTAGGCAGTCGGCAAGTGGTTAAGGTTAAACCGCCTTTCCTCTAGTTTTAGTGAGTGGCCACGTGTCTTATTGTATCTCCTTTCTCTGAATAGTTTGCTCCTTATGCTAGGGTCGCCAGTACAGTATTTGTACATTGATATCGTACATATATAATACAAGAAAGGACTTTGCTCACTTTGGAAACCGCAGCTTGGCATTGCATGCTATTATTAAGCTTATGATTTACCAGAACACCCAGATCCTTCTCTGCTATGGATTCCCCCAGTTCTACTTTCAAGTGCATAACTTTACATTTAAACCTCATTTGCGACATAGTTGCCCAATTAAACAGTGCATTGAGGTCAGCTTGTAAATTGGAGACATCCTGTAAAGAAGTTATTCCACTGCAAAGCTTGGTGTCATCTGCAAATACTGAAATGGTACTTTTAATCCCAGACCCTATATCATTTATAAAGGTATTAAAAAGTAAGGGTCCCAACACTGAACCTTGGGGTACACCACTGATAACCTTAGACCATTCAGAGTAATCGTTAACCAACACTCTCTGAATTCTATCTTTTAGTCAATTTTCTATCCATTTACAAACTGATCTTTCCAAGCCAGTAGACTTTACCTTACACATTAGCTGTGTGTGGGGAACTGTGTAAAACGCTTTTGCAAAATCCAAGTATACTACGTCCACAGCCACCCCTCTGTCCAAGGTTTTACTTACCTCCTCATAAAAAGAAATCAGGTAAGAGAATTTCCCCACAGTTTAGAATACCCAATCACGTGCAAGGAAAAAATACAATAATTGGATTGGATGATGGAAGTCAGCATAGCCTCACCTCATTCACTAAGCTCTGGGGAAAGATTACCTTACAGAGTGAACAACATTTGCTTTTAGTAAATCAACCCCAGATCTCTAATGACCGCTCTTTTCAGTCTTTTAATAAAGGAAAACTTGAGTATTATTGAATGCTGCCTTTTAGCATCCAGTTTATTAAATGGTTTGTCACTTAACCCAAATTTCATTAATGGCATATTGAGCAACAATTTCCAGCCAACAGATTCTTTTCCAGTTGTGGCTTTGGTTACCCACTGTAATAACAACTGCCAATAGACAGAGCCTGTTAAAATCACAGGTAGCAATTAATAGCCATAAAATGATGGTGATTGTGATGGTGGGGGTGGGTAAATTAAGGATCACCCTATCAAAAGTAATATCTTAACCACTTGCCTACTGTGCACTTAACCACTTAAGCCCCGGAGGATTTTCCTGCTAAAAGACCAGGGGGTATTTTGCGATCCGGCACTGCGTGACTTTAACGGACAATTGCGCGGTCGTGTGACGCTGTACCTAAACGAATTTGACGTCCTTTTTTTCCCACAAACAGAGCTTTCTTTTGGTGGTATTTGATCACCTGTGCGATTTTTTGATCACGCGCTATAAACAAAAAAAGAGCGACAATTTTGCAAAAATAGCAATATTTTTCACATTTTTTTATATGAAATTCCCCAAAAAAAAAATGTAAAAATCAAAATTTTTTAACATTTTTGGCCAATTTGTTTTATCCTACCTATGTTTGGTAAAAAAAATCGCAAAAAGCGTATTTTGATTGGTTTGCGCAAAAGTTATCGCGTTTACTAACAAAGGGAAAGATTTTTGTCATTTTTGTTGTTTTTTTTTTTAACGCGTAATGGCGGCGATCTGCGATTTTTTTGCGGTACTGCGACATTGCGGCGGACAGATCGGACCCTTGACTGACATTTTTGACACTTTTGGGGTTACCAGTGACATTTCTACAGTAATCAGTGCTATACATATGCACTGTTACTGTAAAAATACACTGGCAGTGAAGGGGTTAACTTTATTTGGGAGGGAGGGGCTGTGTGTGTCCCTAGGGGCGTGATTCTTACTGTGATTGGCTGTGGCTCTAGCTGTAAGGACACTGATCAACGGATCTACATACTAGATCCGAGTAATCAGTGTCTTTACAGCGATGAGAATGACAGGCAGCTTGTTTACACAAGCTGCCTGACATTCTCCCTCTTCCCCCGACGATCGCCGAGTGGCCGGCGGACATCGGGTCCGCTGGTCACACGCGCGGGGGGGTGCGTGACCGCGCGGGAGCGGGAGCGCGCCTCCGCGGGCGCGCGCTCGCTCCCCAGACCCTCCCAGGCTAGTGACGTTAATTAACGTCACTCTGCCTGGTAGGGGCTGACCGCCGCAGTAAATCTACTTGCGGCGGTCGGCAAGCAGTTAAACACCCTTCCCATCCAGGCCAATTTTCAGCTTTCAGTGCTGTCACACTTTGACTGACAATTGCGCGGTCATGCTACACTGTACCCATTTGAAATTTTTATCATTTTTTTCACACAAATAGAGCTTTCTTTTGGTGGTATGTAATCATCTCTGGGTTTTTTATTTTTTACAAAAAAAAGAATAAAGACAGTAAATTTTGAAAATAAATTTTTCTCCTTCACTGATGTGAGCTGATGAGGCGGTGCTGATGGGCACTGATAGGCTGCACTGATGGGCACTGATGAGGTGGCACTTATGGGCACTTATGGGCACTGATGAGGAGGTACTAATATGCCGCAATGATGAGCACTGATAGACGGCATTGATAGGTGGCACTGATAGGCGGCACTGATAGGCGGCACTGATGAGCACTGATAGGCTGCACTGCTGGGCACTGAGAGGTGGCACTGCTGGGCACTGAGAGGCGGCACTGACGGGTGGCACTGATGGGCACTGAGAGGCGGCACTGATGGGCACTGGCGGATGGCACTGATGGACACTGACTGGTGGCACTGATGAGCACTGATGGGCGGCACTGATGGGCAGCACCATCAGTGCCCACACTCAGTGCCCATAGTGCTGCCAGTCAGTGCTTATCAGTGCCTAGATGAGCAGGCACTGATGGGCACTGACTGGCAGCACTATGGGCACTGATTGTGGGCATTGATGGGGACACTGATGGCGGGCACTGTGGGCACTGATGGGGGGGCACTGTGTATGTTTTTTTACCTTTTAGTAATCAGGGCACTGGTGATCGGTGCCCTGATTACATGTCTCGGTGTCCCCGGCGCTGTGAGGCTCCCCCTCCTTCCTCACACTGCAGGCTCCGTGTGAGGAAGGAGCGCTGGCGATGAGAGATGATGTCATATGTTTACATATGAGATCATCGCTCATTGGACGGCCCGATCACGTGGTGAATGGCCGCTGTGATTGGCCATTCACCACGATCTGTGATCGGCTGTGTCCAAGGGACACGGCCGACACAGATTCTCCCCGCTGCGCGCTCGCGGGAGCGCGCGGGGGGCGTGTCACTGGGAGGCCGTTTAAAAAAACGGCCTCCCGAAAAATTAGAGTCCGCGCTGCAGCCGTATATAGGCTGTAGCGCGGATGGGAAGCAGTTAAACTGGCAAAAGATGAGTCGTTTTTCTATTTATTTTTTTATCAGCCATCGAACTGCACAGAAAAATAACAAAGAGATTCCTCCATCCTTACAGTCGAGGTGGAGAGAGGAATCCTCCCTTGTGAGATATTGATATACTAAAACTAGAGCATGTAAAATCTGGTGCAGCTGTTCATAGAAACCAATCAGCTTCCAGGTTTTATTTCAATGCCTAACTGAACAAGCTGAACTTAGAAGCTGGTCAGTTTTAGTAAATCTCCCCCACTATTCTGACATTGGGGACTCCTCCTTTGTCAGAATACACTGATCAGCACTATAGCCAATTGGCTGCAGCCTCTTATTTACATAGTTACATAGTAGTTGAGGTTGAATAAAGACAATAGTCCATCCAGTTCAACCTGTGTAGGTGTGTGTGGCCGTAATCATCTCTCATACCCCTGAATGTTCTGATCATTAAGATGTACGTCCAAGAGCCCTAACAGTAAAGAACCCTCTGCGTTGCCTGAGGTTAAAACGCTTCTCCTCTAATCGCATTGTATGCCCTAGAGTCCTCATGCAATCCTTTCGACTGAATAGCTTTTTTTCTATGCTGAGATCACCATTGAGGTATTTATAAATTGCTATCATGTCCCCTCTCTGGCGTCTCTTCTCCAGGGAGAATAAATCAACGATTGCAGACGCTCCTCATAATTAAGGTCCTCCAATCCCCTAATTAGTTTAGTTGCCCTTCTCTGGACTCTCTCCAGCTCCAGCACATCCCTCCTGAGGACTGGCGACCAGGACTGGACAGAATACTCCAGATGCGGTCGGACCAGAGTTTTATAAAGTGGTAGGATTATAGATTTATCTCTGGAATACATCCCTTTCTTTATGCATGCTAATATTCTGCCGGCTTTGGCAGCTGCTGCTTGACATTGCATGCTATTTCTTCTACCAAGACTCCCAGATCTTTCTCCATTTTTGATTCCCCCAAAGGTTCCCCCCCTAAAGTGTATTTTGCTTTTATGTTTTTAGTCCCCAAGTGCAAAACCTTACACTTCTACACATTAAACCTCATTTGCCATGTCGTTGCCCACTCCGTTATTTTGTCCAGGTCATTCTGTATCTGCCGTGCAGTTATTCCCCTGCGCAATTTTGTGTCATCTGCAAAAACTGATATAGAACTACTGATCCCGTCCTCAATGCTGTTTATGAATAAATTGAACAAGGTTGGTCCCAGGACTGAGCCTTGGGGGACTCCACTTACCCACTATTGAATGAAAGCAAACAAATAAAAGAATATATTGGTTAAAATAAAAGTTTCTCCCCCTTAGCTTTCCCATAATGACTGTGCCAGAAGTGAAATTTTGCTATACCGTAGTAAATGTTAATAAAGTGCCTTTATAAGTTGAAGTGGGACCAACTTAACCACTTAAGCCCCGGAAGATTTTACCCCCTTCCTGACCAGGGGGTATTTTGCGATTCGGCACTGCGTGACTTTAACGGACCATTGCGCGGTCGTGCGACGCTGTACCTAAACGAATTTGGCGTCCTTTTTTTCCCACAAACAGAGCTTTCTTTTGGTGGTATTTGATCACCTGTGCGATTTTTTGATCATGCGCTATAAACAAAAAAAGAGCGTCAATTTTGCAAAAATAGCAATATTTTTCACATTTTTTTATATGAAATTCCCCCCCAAAAAAATGTAAAAATCTAAATTTTGTTAACATTTTCGGCCAATTTGTTTTATGCTACATATGTTTGGTAAAAAAAATCGCAAAAAGCGTATTTTGATTGGTTTGCGCAAAAGTTATCGCGTTTACTAACAAAGGGAAAGATTTTTGTCATTTTTGTTGTTTTTTTTTTAACTCGTAATGGCGGCGATCTGCGATTTTGTTTGCGGTACTACGACATTGGGGCGGACAGATCGGACCCTTGACTGACATTTTTGACCCTTTTGGGGTTACCAGTGACATTTCTACAGTAATCAGTGCTATACATATGCACTGTTACTGTAAAAATACACTGGTAGTGAAGGGGTTAACTTTATTTGGGAGGAAGGGGCTGTGTGTGTCCCTAGGGGCGTGCTTTCTACTGTGATTGGCTGTGGCTTGAGCTGTAAGGACACTGATCAATGGATCTACATAGTAGATCCGTGTGATCAGTGTCTTTACACCGAGGAGAATGACAGGTGGCTTGTTTACACAAGCTGCCTGACTTTCTCCCTCTCCCCCGCCGATCGCAGAGTGGCCGGCGGACATCGAGTCCGCCGGTCACACGCGCGGGGGGGTCCGTGACCACGCGGGAGCGGGAGCGCGCCTCCGGGGGCGCGCGCTCGCTCCCTAGACCCTCACAAGCAAACGACGTAGACCTACGTCAGTTTGCCTGTGAGGGGCTGACCGCCGACGTAGATAGTCGTGCGGCGGTCGGCAAGTGGTTAAAAAAACTTAAAAAAAAATAAAAAATACACTTGAGTATTGATTTTTTCCAAGCTTGATTTACTATTGCTGATACCTTTTTAGGGCCTTTTGATTTTGTCATTACATTTAATTATTTGTATTAAGTGTCATGAGGAATTTTGGACATGGAACTAAAGCATGGGTGTCCAACCTTTTGGCTTCTCTGGGCCACATTGAGTGTAGAGAAATTTTCTTGGGCCACATATAAAATATATACTATAGTTAAGGTATATAAGTAATAAAATGCCACCGCGCCCTCCCATTCTGCCGCGCTCCCCCCCCCCCCCCCAAGCACTAATTTAACACAACTAGTGGATGATCCCCTCTGAGGCAGCCTCTGTGGCCGTGCCCCCGACTCGACTTCCTTCCTCCCCAGCAAAAAAAAAAAATTGTCAGAGGGCAGTGGGCCGCATTGCCTGCGGTTCTGGGCCGCATGCGGCCCCCGGGCTGCAGGTTGGACATGCCTGAACTAAAGCCTCCATGATGTGTTCCTTTGAGACAGTGTAAGCGTTGAGCACCCCCCCTCCCCCCCGCATTATTTGCCTTCTCTATTAAAGTGTTACTAAACCCAGGACCCTGCATTCACTATATCTGGTCTCCCACAGTGCACAGAACATGGAAATGCAATTGTTTTAGTAAATATAAACTGCTAAATACCTTTTCTCATCAGCAGTTAGAGCAGTCTTGTGGCTTCTATCAGTGTCTGGTTAAAGCTTGTAGGTTGTAGGAGGAGTTTTCATTCACCTGTGACTGTCCTATGAGGCTGCGGGACCCTTGACCCTCTGTTTGGACAGTGCTGATTGGCCCTGTGCTGATCACATGCACTCTCCCAAGAAGAAAAAAACTCAATACACACCAAACTGAGCATTTGTAGCCCCCAAGGCTCTGTTCTATCAGTAGATGAAGTGAGGTCTGTGGAAGAAGAGGAGGATCAGAGAGGACAGGATCAAACAGCCTTTTTACACAATGCAGAGGATTAACCCCTTAGGTCCCACAGTAAGCATAACAAGCATGCTTTAGTGCATATACAGATTGATTTTACTGTTGTGGCTTTAGTAACACTTTATTGCATTGTAGGTCTTCAAGACAATCTTGAGATAGCATACCCTCACCCGTGTTGGGCTTTTTTTTACACATACAGCATTCTACCATGTATGACATCACATTATAAACTTTTTTTTCAACCTTTATTTGATGTGCCACATACTGACACTTCATTCATATCTCTGCACAGCAGCGTGGTGCCACACTCCCTAATGTTACTAAATAACCCAGAAAATAGCTAAAAGGGATGATTGAATTGAACCACAGTTCATGGACTTTATAGGCATAACCCAGCAGAGTACAATTAAAAGTACAATTAAAATAAAAAATGTAATTAATGCACAAAGGAGGCTTAAAAATATTTACACACAAAGTAGCATTCCGCGTGGTCTACTATTTACAGTATTTGGATTTTTAGTCTAACTTTATATGTTGGGTGATTAGAATTGGGCCACCGCCCTTTATACTTTAAGAATGCAGAATGCTACTTTGTTTTTAAAGGAGAAGTATAGCTAGAGCTCGTTTGGCTGTATTCCTCCTATGGATCACAGGAATGCAGTTCATTCTCCATTCCTGTGACCCATTTTCAGCAGACAGCGAGCTGAAGTTCGCTGTCTGCTGACATCATAGAGACAGCGTGCTGAAGTCCACTGTCTGCTGACATCATCGAGCCAGTATAGGCTCAGGCAAGATTGCAACAACGGAGTCCACATACATGCCTGGACGGGCATCAGATCTAAGCCAGCCGCTCCTGCCCTCTCCACAGCCCCGCCTCCGCCCCCTCCACAGCCCTGCATTCCAGTGAGCAAGGAGGGGGCAGAGCAGAGAGCTGATGACTGAAGGTCACCAGCTCTCTGCTCATGGAGCTCTGATAACTGAGTGATCTGCGGTGTTAGATCGCTCGGTTCTCAGTGTTAGAGCCGGCGGGGGACAGATGCATCCACCTAGGTTAGTATAATTCTGCAAAAAAAAAACTCCCATACTTTTCTTTTAAGCCTTCTTTGTGCATTTATAAAGTATGGATGTATTTTAAGCATACTCTGCTTGGTTGCGTCGATAAAGTCCATGAACTGCGGTTCAATCATCCCTTCTAGCTAATTATGTAGAGCATTTTGGGACGTGGCATGATTCTATTATTGGGCTTCACGAGCGTCCACACCACCAATGCACATATTCGCCAGCACACCATGGATCTTCAAATGCGGTCCAAAGCTTTTATTACAGAGAGATCACATCACAAAGGAACAAGTGCAACATTTCAGAGCAGCACAGGACCTCTTCTTCAGGCATGTGACACACTACCACCCCATGGTTCCATGTTTATCTACTCTCAATTTTAATAACCAAGAATACCAACATTTAATTGCAGGAAGATAAACTGGGAAACTTTCAAAAAGGCACAAGACAGATATATCTTGGACAAAAAAGACAAGCTGAATAGTAAAGCAGCAACTGAGGCCAACAGACTGCAGAAGTACGTCAGAAGGACCTGACTATGCTGCACGGATCCAGGACACTCAACATACCAGCAATTGACTGCCAATAAACAACACACATTTATAGTCTCAGGTGACTGGTGAGATAGACACAGAGCAGGGTGGAGACACAGACAGGAGAGACAGGTGAGAGCAAAATGCTAACAAACCCCCTTCCCCAGTTTTAGTAGTGACAGTTGGAGGTAAAAGAGGAAGGAATCCCTAAGGCCGCATATCCATGAAGTCTAGTGGGAGTGGCAACCTCAGGCTGGGCTCCCGCCAGGCCATGCCTCCAATGCGTTTTGCCTTACCCCCTCCCCCTGGAGCTTAGTCCTAAGGGATTTATTAGTGACAGCGCTGGCCTCTGGTGCCAGCCTGGTACTAGAGACAAGCGCTGTCAATCAGAGCTAATTCATTATTTACCTCCTACAGAACAGTGGTGGACAGCAGCGAAGGGGGGGGGGGGGGGGGTATGTGCTGTACTAGCTCTGGATCCAGAGTACCGAAAAAATCAAAGATGGACAACTACATGCACTTTGTCCCTTGGGGGACAGGGTGAAGGAGAAATGTGTATAGTGAGACTTGTCTTTTAGGGTACTTGCACTGATGTTTAAACCTCAGTGTTCCTGGCAAGAATTTCTTCCCTTCATTTTGCACATATTTGCATATATTTGCGTGTACACGAGTGAAATAAACACTAGCTATCAAAATGCAATTTTGCCCTCTTCACATCATCATTTTTCATGCATATGCGCGCATGCGCATAAAATACTGACCAGCAACTCAGATTTCTGTGAAACACCTGTATGCCTAAAAATGCCAGCAGCAGCTGATTGCTACCAGTCTGACTTCCAGTTCTATTCCATTTTATCAATTTGTTCAATTTATTTATGTTATCCTCTGTTTAAGAAACCTTTTGCTTTAGCAACTCTCAAATGCAGATGTTATTTGCTGTCTTTGTAATTAGAAAAGACAAAGAATAAAAAAAAAAATCTAATGAGCCTTCCTAGATAATAAAAACAAAAGTGATAAAGAATGTGTAGACAAGTTCAATGATTAGTTTTAATGATGGAAATAATTATTGTAATGAGGATAAAATAGCTTAGTGCTGTGAGTAAATACACTAAATACTACATTGATTCAACTAACTTTGCAATTAAACACTAGAGGAAACATCATACTGCAATAAAGACACTAAAGTGAAGGTGCATCATTTAGGGGCACAGCCATCATTTGCAAAACCCTTTACCAATATTTTGATGCAGCTTCTCCACTGCATGGCATCCTATTTCCTGTAAAATCTTGATGGCACCTGGCATTTGTTACTCCTAATAATAAGCCACGTTATTCCTGGTGGCCAGTGGTCTATATTGCACACATTTACACCTCTTACTGGTGGCCTGTGGCTTTCTGCATGCTTGCACTTCTTTTTACCTCTTTTGCATACAGTTTATTTGTACAATGTTGGCCAAGTAAAAGGACAGGACCCCCAATATACAAGCCAGTTTACACTGGCACCAATTAAATTGGTGCTGAATGTAGAATACCCTTTGTATTGGTTGCCAGTGTAGAATCCAACATTACATTGGTTGTTAACATTAATACCAATTTTACATTGTTGATCAGTAAAGAAGTACACTTTCGGTGGATAAATGACCTGTCATATTAGTACCCAATGTGTGAGCTGCTCAGGCTTTAGGAGGGGTGCAAGTCCAGTGCGAATCCACTACTATGAGTGCTGGCTTGGGAGGGAGCTCATTCTGGCTCCAACCATCACAGAGTAAGAAAGAAAATCTCCATGTAGCCGCACATCAGAACAATCCCATCAATTGGTAGTTGTAGTGATGTAGTAGCAGTTGGATGAATGTAGTGATATAGTAGTAGAATGATGATAATTGTTTTAATAATTCGAGCTGTTCCAGCAGCAATTCGGTTCATCCAGAGAGATGCACTTATTTAGACTTCAGCATAGCCAACAGAGGTTCAGGCAAGGTAGATAACATGATACTTGAATATACATGCAGCATTTTAAAACCTTCAGAGGACCCAGTTCCTCCTGTCACCTTTTAGCAAAAAAAAAACCTACCCTAATATACACCTTGTCCCCAATGGGTGACAAGGACAAGCAATTAGATTGGCAAGTTTTATTAGGCCTTTGTTCTGCCTTTGTCCTTCTGGCTGACAGATAATGCCTTTTAGCTATGGATAGCTGCAGTCATATAAACCTCTGGAAATGTCCTAACTTGCATTATTTTACTACTAATTAGATGAACAGGTAACCATTTGAAGAATATTATTTACCATAAACAATAACTATTTACTACTCCTTTTGATGTTCTGTTCAGTTATCTTGCATTTATTGTCCTTACTACTGATAAGGCCACCTACATTTCACATTCCTTTGCAAATTTCCACTGTTTAACTAAATTGGCCCTCAAGGGCTGAGGTGGTCTTTTATTAAATATACCATAGTATATAGCCAGTGCCGGCCTTTGGGGTGTGCGAGCTGTGCGGCCGCACAGGGCGCCATGGGCAACAGGGGCGTCATGCGGCCATCACAGCTCGCAGCCAGGGTTGGTACAAGGGGTGGGTGGAAGGGGCTACAATGAGCTGCCTGCAATGAGGTGCTGAGTGCTTTCCTGCACCCGGCACAAGCCTGGGACCCAGCCTTTACTTTCCTGTCAGGCGGAGCCGCGGAATAATCGCTGCCTGACAGGCACTTCCGAGTCCCGGGGAGGCGTGGCGTCACCGAGAGGCCGGCTGGGAGAGTACTATAGAGAGCAGCCAGGCAGCAAGTGAGTGCGACTTAGAGGAGGAAGCAACCGGGCAGTGAATCTAAAAAGTAAACAGGAAGGTATCTACTGATTATTCAGCTAACTGAGGGGGGGGGGGGTGTTTGAGGGGTGAGGTTAATTAATTACCAATGGTATTTAAAATATGCAGCATGAAGGGGATTAATGCATTAGCAACCGTTGTCAGTTAATTAACCCCTTTATGCCCTTTATGCTGCAGGATGTAGGTGTTTATCAACATTGACACTAATGCAGCACAAAGGGGTTATTTAACTGACAATGGTCACTAGTGCATTAATCCCCTTGATGCTGCATATTTCATTACTATTGGTATTTAACCGCTTCATGCCCACGCTATAGCCAAAAGACGGCTACAGCGCGGGCCTAAATTGCCGGGAGGGTGTCCATTTACGTCTCCCCTGTACCATGCCCACAGCCCTGCATGTACCATGCCCACAGCCCTGCATCATGCCCACAGCCCTGCATCTCCTACACCATGCCTGCAGCCCCTGCATCTCCTGTACCATGCCCATAGCCTCACATCTCCTGCCCCATGCCCGCAGCCTCTGCATCTTCTGTACTATGCCCGCAGCACTGTCTCTCCTGCACCATGTCTGCGGCCCATGCATCTCCTGCACCATGCCCGCAGCCCCTGCATCTCCTGCACCATGCCCGCAGCCCCTGCATCTCCTGCACCATGCCCGCAGCCCCTGCATCTCCTGTACCATGTCCGCAGCCCCTGCATCTCCTGTACCACACCCGCAGCCCCTGCATCTCTCTCTTATTTGTTACAAATATTTCTCTTTCCTCTTTGTGTATGTTTAGGTGACCAGGGGGCGAGGGGTGAGGATGGGGGGGGGGGGGCACCACAAGATTAGCTGGCACAGGGCGCCTGAACACCTAAGGCAGGCCCTGCATATAGCCATTAACTGTCCATATGCTATGTAGAACATACCTGGTCTGGTCAGTCTCTGCCTTATTCAACAACAAGTTCCCCTTTGAAATGCCAAATTAGATAAACCATCTGTTCCCCAAATACCAATGTGGCCTTGCACAACATTAACATCCTTTTGATGTGTTAAATGGACTTGTCACTTGCCTGTTCAAGAATGTCTGTATGTGAACTTATACTCCATGCACAATTAATATATATATATATATATATATATATATCTTTTCATGTGACAACACTGATGAAATTACACTTTGCTGCAATGTAAAATAGTGAGTGTACAGCTTGTATAACTGTCAATTTGCTGTCCCCTCAAAATAACTCAACACACAGCCATTTTTGTCTAAACCGTTGGCAACAAAGTGAGTACACCCCTAAGTGAAAATGTTCAAATGGGACCCAAAGTGTCAATATTTTGTGTGTCAACTATTATTTTCCAGCACTGCCTTAACCCTCTTGGGCATGGAGTTCACCAGAGCTTCACAGGTTGCCACTGGAGTCCTCTTCCATTCCTCCATGATGACATCACAGGGCTGGTGGATGTTAGAGACCTTGCGCTCCTCCACCTTCTGTTTGAGGATGCCCCACAGATGCTCAATAGGGTTTAGGTTTGGAGATATGTTTGGCCAGTCCATCACCTTTACCCTCAGCTTCTTTAGCAAGGCAGTGGTCGTCTTGGAGATGTGTTTGGGGTCGTTATCATGTTGGAATACTGCCCTGCAGCCCAGTCTCCAAAAGGAGGGGACCATGCTCTGCTTCAGTATGTCACAGTACATGTTGGCATTCATGGTTCCCTCAATGAACTGTATCTCCCCAGTCCCGGCAGCACTCATGCAGCCCCAGACCATGACACTCCCACCACCATGCTTGACTGTAGGCAAGACACACTTGTCTTTGTCCTCCTCACCTGGTTGCCGCCACGCACGCTTGATACCATCTGAACCAAATAAGTTTATCTTGGTCTCATCAGATTAAGCTCCGAGAGGTGGAGCAAAATGCATTGGGGACATGGCTTGGTTGGAGCCCAGGCTGAGGTTGCCACACACAACCAACTGATGGGATCATGTACAGCTACAGGGAGATTTTCTTTCTTACTCTGTCATAATAGTAGTTAGTGGAGGCAACCATTGGTGAATCAGTGAATTAAAAATTGCCTTCAATTTTGTTGTTGGTCATTGGGAAAAAAATTACCAGAATTCAGCTTTGAAGCTTGTCATAGATAGGCAGGTAGAATTCTGTTGGATCTTGCAGCTTTTTCTTCAGCAACTTGCCCAAAAGGCAGAAAAGGCAGGACAACCTCTTTATATATTAATTACTTATTATATATTTGTTGACTATTATTTATTATATATCTATTGTTTATATGTTACTTTCACAAGGCTAACGCCTACTTTTATTTAGGTATGCTGTATATTTGGAAGTGTTATTTTTGCACCTAAAGGGGCGGCTGCCTTATCCTAGGAAAAAAAGTTTTGTAGCAGTTGGGATCGGCGCTCTTTAATTTTTTTCAGGAAAAGAATGTATGTCAAATGCTTTTATCATCAGAATCTCTAGTTATCACCCCCTAGAGTGATCCAATCATTATCCAGGCCCATTCTAAGGTACAAAAGGAGCATAAGCAAAGGAAGTGTTGAACTTCAGGTATAACTACTGGAAAAAAATGGAATCCATTAGTGAATTGCAACTGCAGCGCAAGTGCAAAATAACACTGTTTTCCTTAAAAAAATTATGTAAAAAAAATGTTCAGGTGAGCAAATGTGGCCGGGGTTATAGTCACATTAATTGACGTATACTGACACTGCTGAGTTTGGTCATGACATATAGACATGAAGGACTTCTGGTCACATAAGGGTTAAACTAATATTTAAATTATATATTTTATATAATATATATATATATATATATATATATATATATATATATATATAAAAAGATATATATATATATATATATATATATATATATATATATATATATATATATATATATATATATATATATATATATATATATATATATATAAAAAATATGTAATATATAAAATCAGATTCAAAGTGGCACCATACCAGAAGGATCCATAACTACTGTTATCTCTTTTAAAACCAACACTTCCCTATAAGCTATTTAAATAAAGTTACTAAAATCATAATCTTTATTTATGTAAGATTCTTATTTTACCTAAAGTCCAGAATTACAATACCATTGATCATCCAATGTAATGGGTAAACCACATCTTTCAAACAATTATTTTGCTCTATCCTTTTCGAGCTAAAATAAAATAAAAAACTAATTGTCCCCTTTTGTCGATTTCTTGCCACTTGGACATCTTACCTTGTGGAATGACATCAGTTCATGAATTTTTGAGACCTTCTATTTTACATGATTCCCTAACAACTGTTTCAGATAATTTTTCTGACATGCTACCAAAATCATGATACAGGTTGTTCCTTGCAAAAAAAACTTGCTGGACACCAAACACTTGAGCTGGCCACCGTTGATGTCGGTCCTTACAACTGTAATCACTGGCTGACCCCATTGTCCGGAGCTGTTCAAAGTTGTGTGTTTTTTTTTGCATTTGCAAATATTGGCACGCCATTACTGCTTAGGGCTGCCAAATGCTCTACTTGTTTCCAAATGGCAGACCCCTAATTTGTAGCTTCTAATATGTGTGGAGGAAAATTATTCAATGTCAGTATCAGCCATCTTTACAGATTAACAACCCTTAAAGCAAGTCCATCACGCAACTAAAAAAAAAAAAAACTGAAAGTTTCTTACCAAGTAGATGTTGTTTGAGGTTCCATAACTGGATAGAGATGGTATACATTTAGCATTCACTCTGCGTGGATGTAGGCTGAACAATCAGATGACGCATATTGTAGAGCTTCCTTAGAGGATGATGACAAGTAAAGGTTTACTTGTTGGTTGGCATTTACACAAACAAAACTAGACTTTGTATAATTTTTTTTATCTTACTAATGACTTTGTAAAATGACAAGTGGCTTCTTTCTCTCTCGAGTCTTTGTCTTTTTTTATTACAAAAAATATCCTGTTCTCTTAACAAGCTGAGATTGGCATTACATACTGTTATTAAATGATCTACCAGAACATCCAGAGCCTTCTTCAACATTGACTCACCCAGTTTTACTCCCCCTAGAATGTATGATGCATGCATGTTTTTAGCCATAAGTTGCATAACTTTACATTTATCAACATTAATCTTAATTTGCCATGTAGTTGTCCAATTAAACCGTGCATTCAGGTCAGGTTAGTCATCATGTAGAGACCCTATTACATTATGGTGTCACCTGCAAGCACAAAAATTGTACTTTTAAACCCAAACTCTATATAATTTACAGTATATGTAAAAGTGACAACTTTCGACCATTCGTAATATTGATGGATACTCTCTAAACATAGTCTTTAAGCCAGTTTTCTACCCCTTGACTGTTGTTTTAATCCTACCTACTCTATCCAAAATAAAATAACGTTTTGGGTTTAGATATAGTTTACCTTATTTACATAAACCATTCAAATATGTTAGCAAAGTCCATACATACTTCATATAGGGTCAACTCATTTTCAAAGTTTTTGCTAACTAATAAGAAAACTGATTTGTTTGGCACCTTTGATCTTTCATGAATACAGGCTGGCTATTACTTATTCTATTCTTGTATTTGGTCCTTTAGCAATCCCTCACATATCTTCTCACTTTACCCTACATAGGCCTGTGTGCAATGAAGGGACTGGCTCTTTCAGTCCTGTTAAAGCACATTGCACTGACCAGTGTTGCCATGCACTGCGTTGCACTGAAAAAGTAGGCTTGCTCTACTTTTTTCTACTTCAAACGCATGTGAATGCAATGCATCATTATGAATTGTTTCCATCCACATACCTTATTTTTTTACAGGTTCTTGCATTGGCATGTGTTAAATAATAGGTGCTAAGGCATCTGGTATAAATGGACCCTCACTGGTCCACACAAGTTTACTTTTACAGAAATACAATTCTTACCATAGGGCTGATATACTGTAGATGTATATCATGCTCTGCAGCACTGTCTCTGTTTTCCTGGCAGGTGCAATGTCTTCCTCTTTTGGTGGTACATTCACTCAAGGGGCAAAAGTTGTGTGGATCAGATGCAGTTTGGCTTGTGATTGGCCAGGCCACCAACAGTCTGTACATCTGACATCACTGGCACCTGACAATTCTTAGAGCAGACAGATCATCAGACAAAGAAAGCATTGTGCCCTCTGGGCTGGCTTGGCAGTGCCGCTGTGAAATGCAAAACGTTTAGGAAAGCCCTCCAGCATGTCTCTTTTATTGCGGAAGCTTGACCCTGTTTTACTAGGAAACGTCCACTAGAATTTAACTTTTCCTTTAAATTATTTTCACATAATTACAGATTTTCAGATATGAAGAAACAATAATGATAATTACAGCTTGTTCTGATCACCATTATGTAAGCCTAGAAAAGGTTTCCTTTTTGTATATTTTCAGCCCACTGGTTAGTAAATCTGATGCATCCTGTGGCTCACATTGGAAAAGTAGCGTGATGCCAATTTATTTCAAGTAGCTTTGTTAATGTCACGTTGTGGGTATTCACAAGTGTCAATGTGAGTATCTAAAAATATTTTTAAGTGGAATAAAGCATGTTGGGCAGCTTCATTTGTTTTCTTGTGTTTCCCAGCGATTGATCAATATGTATTTTTAGTTGTTTTAAATACTTGATATTGATGGTGTTTTGTAGTTAAACAAAGAAAAAAAATGTAGAATTACAGACAAAAATCATAATCTTGGGAAATCAACTATATGCCCTGCTCTACTGTTAAAGCAGCAAGTGTTCTTCAAATGCAAATTTAATTATGGTAATCATTTTTGGGCCATCACATTGGTGACTTTGGAAATAAATGCATGCAGAAATACTGCTTTTCCTGGTTTCCTTTTTTCTGCTTCTTCAACCTTCTTATTTGACAGTGAACGCTGAAAAGGTAATGATATACCTCTTTATTTCTGCAAACATGTCTACAGTGTTAGGTTGGTCATACAAAGACCAACGTTCCTGATAAATTGTCCAAAATGCATTCAATGGGTGGCCATGTAGGCACCACTCAGCTCGGGGGTAGAAAATAAAATATTGGTAGAAGGAAAGGCTGTGAGGAAACAGGAAGAGGGAATGGAGGTTTGGAACAAATGGACAGATGTTCTTTGGGCATGAGAAAGCACAATACACACTCATGGATACCCATATGGTACTTGGTACAAGTGTCATCAAGATAGCAATATACAAAAATCCAGATTGTCATGAAAGAGAAACCAGGGAAGCCAACTGGCCGTAATTGGGGATATTTATCATATAATTGAGATGTTACTCTTCCATTTGCATCTGTAGGTTTAATTCATCAACCCATTCTGTCACAGTTGGTGGGGTCATCAATTTCCAGTGCCTCAGAATCACAACTCTTTCTGTTAGGAGGAAAAAGCATTGGGACACCCTTTTTTTTTAATGAGGATAAGGTTCCAGGAATCATAGAAAGAAGAGCTATTTGAGGGGATCTAGGTAGTGTGAGTGAGGTCACACATGAGTAGATGTTCATGACCAAGTCCCAAAAGTGCAACAATAGTGGATAATTCCATTGGATATGGAACATCGTGTGTGGTTGAGATAGGCAGGGCCAGCACGCATTGGAAACATTAGGGGAAAAAAAAGTTACTTTATAAACAGACTTTTGCAGGCACTGTTTGGGTATAAAGGTGTTGTCATAATACAATAGTTGACACCTCAGATTTACCCACCCATGCTGTTTAGGGTGGATGGCATGATCAAGTGATTTCTCTCATTCAGCCCCATTTTATCTTTATCTTAACCCTCCTCTTATGTTAGAATTCCGTTACTATCCATGATGTTAGGGTCAGTTTTGACCCGTGTTTTAAATCAGCCATAAAATACCCTCTGAATAATTATTTATCATCAAATTTGTTTCTTACCTCTTGGTTACCTTGTTAGGCTTCTTTATCCTTGAAAAGATTGGTTTTAATATTTTTGGTGTGACCCCTAGACCTTTCTTTTGATAGCATACCTCTCATTGTCAAATTTAAAAAATGGTAAAATAAAGTCAGCAACTCTGAAATGAATTTGTCCTATGTTTCTTCACTTTATTTAGAGAAGCAGACAAGCAGAAAAAGAGATAGGCCCCTCCCTAACTACAGCTCACAGGGTTGAGAGGGGATTGGCTGTCACTGTTACTAAGCAGAGAGAGCGTTTATGATTTCAGTTTTGGAACTTATTAGTGTCCTAAAATCCTATATTATAACTGGGTCAGAATTGACCCTAACACCATGAACGTCTTAATTTTCACCACAGTATTTTATAATTTAGTGAAAAGGATTATTTTCCTATTACATTGTTTAAATAGAGGTTCCTGACAAAGTAAAAAAATCTTGATGCAATAAACAAATTTATGTGATACTTATAGACATTCAAAACCTGAAAACGGGTCGGTTCTGACCCTAACACAAGAGGAGGGTTAAAGTGGAACTAAACTGTATCACCACAAACCAAAAACACAATTTAATTCACTTTTTAAACTTTAAAAAGTAAACTCACCCATACGTACATGTCTCCATGCAGGGCCGGAGCTACATCAGTCTGGCAATACATCATCTGTAGGCCTAGAGTGCACATCAGTCTGGGGCGGCGCCCTCCCTCCCCCCGAATTACTCCATTGCTGACAGTGTAGTAGGATATGTAGCAGTGCGAATATCCATCCAGCACATTGAATGGGATTGGTAGGCAAGTTGGCGGGCGTGGGCGTACAGCTGTAATGGGAGCGAAAGTGAGTGGAGCTGTCAAATCGAAGCTCTGATGTTAGGGATAGGCGGGGCCAATATGTGGGGCTCCGCCTCCTTGTCCCGTGCATAGACAAAACAGCCGGCGTTTATACATTGGTGGGTGGGAAGTAGGTGGCAGGGGGCAGGATCAATTACTGCATGTGCACCCACAACGGTGTATAATTCAGGTTTATTATAATTCAGGTTGATGATACACAGCTGTGGGTGCACATGCAGTAGTTGGTCCTGCCCCCTGCCAGCTTCTTCCCCGCCCACCAATGTATAAACACCTGCTGTTTTTTCTATGCACGAGACAAAGGGGCGGAGCCCGGCATATCGGCCCCACCCTTCCCGACATCAGAGCTTCGATTTGACAGCTCCACTCACTCTCATTGGGGCCATACACTTGTTGGCTTGCCCACCAATCCTTGGCTGTGCTGGATGGATGTTTACAATACTGCATGTCCTTCTCGGCTGCACTTATTCGTTGTCCATCTGATGCCGTCCTTCTTGCCTTGGTTCCTGTATGCTGCTAAACATGTTTTTAGAAGATAAGTGTGCTATGTTTAATTAACTGGTGTCTTTGCAGTTTAACAAATTCCTAAACTTTTCACCCTGTACAACGCATTCCTAAACCTTGCACCACGTACAACGCACTCCTGAATCTTGCACCCTGTACAACGCACTCCTGAACCTTTCACCCTGTACAACACACTCCTGAACCTTGCACTCTGTATGAAATGCACTCCTGAAACTTGCACCCTGTACAACGAACTCCTGAACCTTGCAATCTGTATGAAACGCACTCTTGAACCTTGCACCCAGTACAAAACGCACTCCCGAACCTTGCGCCCTGTATAAGGCACTCCTGAACCTTGCACTCTGAGCAACTCGTTCTTGAACCTTGCACTCTGTACAATGCATTCCTGAACCTTGCATCCTGTACGAAACGCACTCCTGAACCTTGCATCCTGTACAACGCACTCCTGAACCTTGCACTCTGTACAACGCATTCCTGAACCTTGCACCCTGTATAATGCATTCCTGAACCTTGCACCCTGTACAATGCATTCCTGAACCTTGCATTGTGTACGAAATCCCTTACTATGCACCCTATGGTATTTTTATTTTTCGTTTTTCAGCTGTCATTAAAAAGATGGGGTATACATTGGCAGGGCAAAGGGAGTGGAGTCAGGGGTGGAGCCAAGGGGGCAGCAAAATTAGGTTTTGCCTAGGGTGTCAAAAAACCTTGCACCAGCCCTGTCTCAATGCTTTATTTTGTCGAGAAATCACTTTAGAAAACACCCTCTAGCATAGCTGGCTAAGGGAGTGAGGGAAGAAGATTTATATACCATTAAAGTGGTTGTAAAGACTAAAGGTTTTTTTTTTTTACCCTAATGCATTTTTTGCATTAGAGTAAAAAACCTTTTATGTTCAGCCCCCCTCCAGCCCCCCTAAATACTGACCTAAGCCTGATCTTGATCCAGCACTGTCCTCACAGGAATGAGTGCAGTAGCAGTCATTGGCTCCTGCTGCTGTCAATCAATACATGTGACAAGGGAGCAGGGGTGGGGCCTAACCGCATTGTGTATGTCATCAGATGCCCACAGCCCAGCTCGGGATTGAGTCTGCACATGTGCCACCATAGGAAGCGGCTTCCTATGGTGGCACACGGAGTCCAGGGCACCGGTGAAGGCCTACTGGTACTCACTTGCTCCCAGGACTTATACACAATGCTATAGTGCCTGGCCATCACACCAGGGCAGGCGCAAATTGAGCAGGAATTACCTTGCACTGCCTCATCGATATTGGTTACAGCGGATGTAGGCTCCCTGTATACCATTATCGGCCATAATGCAGCAGAGGCAGCCGTTAAATGGGCTTTTGCACACTCAAGTCTCCCCAGGAAGTTGAGAAGCTTCCTGTTGAGTAGTCTTTGGTTTTGCCTGTCCAGAAATTATTTCTGGTACGATAATACGTATTATCTGCAAACCAGGGGTGTCGCGATGGGCGCACGTTTCGCTCCCAGTGTGGCCAATTTGTTTATGGCCCACTGGGAGGAAGAAGTTGTATTTAAGAACCGCCCTCCGGAGTTACTCTGCTACAGGAGATATATTGATGACTTATTCCTTGTTTGGAACGGGGACTCTGATGGTCTCCTTACATTCATGGACAAATTAAATAAGAACGATAAAAATATAGGGTTAACTTGGACCATAAGTCAAGAAAAGGTGGTTTTTTTTAGATCTAGTCATCTCTAAAGATGGCAACAGGTATACTACCTGTAACTTTTCAAAAGCCACCGATCGTAATGCATATATCCCGCTGGATAGTTGCCATCACCGTACCTGGTTATGCAATATCCCTAAGGGCCAATTCATGCGCCTTAGGCGTAACTGTGCATCAGCAGCAGACTACGACACTCAGTCAAAGTTACTGGCCGAAAGGTTTGCCCAAAAGGGATATTGCACAGAGAAGCTTGAGAATGATAGGCTGACAGTGCAGGCCATAGAGAGAGAATCCCTACTGTCTAATGTTCCGAGGAAACAAAACAACAAGGACGATGGGATTAGGATTATACTGGACTATAATGTCCAGTATAAGAAAATAGAAAAGATAATAAATAAACATTGGACCATCTTACAACAAGATAAGACCTTAGGGACAACACTGCCAGCCAGACCCTCCTTTGTGTATAAAAAAGCACCTACACTCAGGAACCTCATAGCTCCTGGAGTAGTTGATCCACCGGTGCAAAATAACAATAGATTATTTTCCTTTTTATCAGGATTCTATGCCTGTGGAAAATGTGTGGTATGCCGCACGGCTAAATCCAACCTTAAACGAAGGAAAGATTTTATAGCCAATGCCACAGGAAAGACATACAA
Organism: Pelophylax lessonae; assembly: GCF_965119305.1. Classification (NCBI taxonomy): domain Eukaryota; kingdom Metazoa; phylum Chordata; class Amphibia; order Anura; family Ranidae; genus Pelophylax; species Pelophylax lessonae. The sequence goes on along the minus strand of NC_138778.1, from coordinate 154,360,184 downwards.
CATAAAAGACCTGATTACATGCTCTACTACAGGCGTGGTTTATATGCTCGAATGCGACTGCGGATTGCAGTACATAGGTAGGACATCTAGGGCCTTACAAACCCGGGTAGCAGAGCATGTAAGGAGCATTAAAAAAGGAAAAACACCTCATCATGTAACCCAGCACTTTAAAAAGTATCATAATAAAGATCCACGATGCCTCAAATTTTGGGGAGTGGAAAGGGTTAAGAAACATTGGAGAGGAGGGAATTTTATACGGCAGCTCAGTAAGCGGGAATCTTTTTGGATTTACGAGACCAAAGTTGGGGTCCCCCGGGGATTGAATGTCGATTTCGACTTAAATTGTTTTATTTCTGATCGTTAGGTGTTTTAATACATTTTGGGATTTTTAGGGTGCAGTTGTTTTTGAGTGTATAAAGAATTTTTTTTAAAAATTTTTTTTAAAAAATTAATTATTGTAATCCAGATGACAGCGGAAACGTCTTAAGCTCCATGATTTTTATATATGATGAAGTCTTTTTATATGATGAATTTTTATATATGAAGTTTTTATATATGAAGAGTTTTAGTTTCATCTTTTAGCTTCATGATACACATATGAGAGAAAATGTTTTTATTTATATTAATATTTATATATTTATTCCGTATTTACAGACAATTGTCTGTGCCGGCAGTGTTTCCTTTTTTAGAACATGTATGGCCTGGGGAGTTTGTGCTATAATACACACAGTCCAGGTCCTCTTGTACATTGAAACCTGCTTCAGTAAATACAGATAAGTGTGCGGCTTTTCTTAGTAGTATTCGGCACTAGCCTGCTTTCACTTCCGGTTTAGCGGAATATGCGGTTATGGTTGCCATAGATATCAAGATAAGCCGTTTTTCTAAACCATGGTCGTATGTTACGGTATTGGTACAGCCACTTCCGCTCTCTAGTGGAGCGCAGCGTCTCTGTATCCATGCCGACCTCGACCAGCCAATGAGGATATGCGGATTGCCCGACCAATCAGCGGGCAGTTCGTGACACATAAGGGGTGACGTCCCGCACATCGTTCTAAACCGCTGAAGAAGTCTCCGCCCATTGGGAGACGCCACGCGTACGGGGGGAAGGTGGAGCTACCGACGTCACCCGCTGCCATCTGGAGTCTGGTGAGGTCCGAGCAGGACTCTCCAAGACAAGATCATCTGTCATTTTATCGCTGGCTTTTATCTACATAAAAGTAAGAGGCTGTCTTTTATGCTATTTCAATAAAGAAGTTAACAGTATTACACTATGGGTTTGCCCTTTATGTTTCCCCATTACATGTGATTGAGTTGAGCTGATCCAGGAAGTGGTCACAGGCTTACAGCGTTCTCTGATTGGGGCTTCCCTGTTATGCTATTTTAAGAGGATGTATTATCGAGGAGTCATTCTGAGAGAGGAATTACATGCTTAATCCAAGTGTTTTTAAGGTGAGAGGCCAACTTAGAAGGTGGTGGATATCAGTGCACTAAGAGCACCAACTGTTATATTCAGGACCCCTTTCCTCACCCTTACTTCACGGGCATTGCATGGACTCATCTTTTCCTCAATTTTATCTAATTTTATCTTATTTTGTTTGTGTTATTTGTTCATGTTTGAATATTAGCGCTGCACTATTTTTTCTATTCAATTCTGCATACGGGTGTTCTAGTTTGACCTGAGTGTCCAGCAGCTACAAATTTCTGATCTGTGTTACCGTGCGCTGATATTTCTTTTATTTGCAAATTGAGCAAAGCCAACAGGTATTTGCAGTATGCCTAAGACAAGAAATCGCCATTTGGGCATCAGCATTTGGTGCGCTAAGGGCCTTAAGAGGACAGCTAGAAAGGGCATACCCGCTGAAGGACACTGTTTCAGAGTCCAGGCGTGGAGGAGGACTTAGTCGTCTCCCTCATTAAGGATCTACCCTTGGCGACAGCTCCAGGGTAAGGCCCCTTTCACACGGCCTTTCCGATCAGGTCCGCCTTTCAGTTTTTTCAGGCGGACTTGATCGGAGGCTCCATGCACCCCTATGGAGCAGCAGATGTCAGCGGTGACATGTCCTCTGACACCTGCTGCTATCCGATCCTGTCTGTGAAATCCAGATGGATGGTAACCCTATTTTTCATTCATCTGGAGGATCCGATCGGATAGGATCGGATGAAAACAGACAGGCGGTCTGTTATCATCCGATCTCCCATAGAGGAGAGCAGGGATCTGACAGGTCCATCTCAGCACAGAGAGCGGAGACAGACCTGTCATCTGCCTGCTCAGCGGGGATAGGTGGATCAATTCCCGCTGAGCAAAACGGAGTCCGCCGGGCGGAAAGCCCGCATGAAAGGTCCCTTACTGTGAGTAAAGATCTTACTGGGGATAGTTGCACAGAAGTGGAAGGAAATTCGTTTCTAATGATTGCCCTATGGTCTACAGCTGTGGGGCCTTAGATATCCCCAGCTATCTCCAGAGAAGCTTGTCCTTTTGCTGTTGTTGCTCATCATTCAGAGTATCCCATGACCCTAATCCCCTCTCCTAAAGAAGTACTTAAGCAATAAACCCTAAAAAGACACTCTCTGGCTGAGCTGTAATTTTTGGTGTGCTTTGGTGACTGGTGGTCTCTGTACTATTTCGGGAGAACCTTTGTGTTTCCAGCGGCCCTTCATTGGTGCTTCCGAAGACGTCACATTCTGACGAAACGTGTCAAGTTGGCACTCACGTTGCCTCGCTCTGAAGTCCGCTGGTGGAACGCACGCCGTAGACCGCACTTCCGGGTTCGGCTGAGCTACCGTCACACACGGAAAAAACCCAACCGGGAGGCTGGAACAAACACCAGTGAGGACAGGAGCATTTCATATATTTATACATTAGTTTGAAGGACTGTTTTTGGATTTTTTGGGATTTTAATCTATTGCACACGATTTTGAAGTGAGGTTTTTAAATCGAGTGCCCACCCATTCCGGAATGCTTTTAAGGAACTTGTAGTGGTTTTAATATTACGTGTGGATGAAATAAAGGAGTTTTAACACTCTGCACGAGGAGAAGTCCTTTTGTTTTATATTCCCATACCCTGAGCCACCTAGTATCCGGGGTAGAGGAGTCCTGTGTCCGCCAGCACCATATCCAGAGGACCCTAGCCGATGTTAGGAGCCTGGAGGCACAAAGATCAAGCCTTTTTTGATTCCTTGTTGGCGTACGCCATCAGGAATCCACTGCATCTGGTAAGTGAGCCTTCTTACCATTTGAGCACCAGTGGTGACCGGCGAAGGGACACAATACAGCCATCATAATACAGAGACTTTTCTGCACTATTGCACTTTTCTCTCTATTAGATGATATTTATGAATATTCCATTCTTAGAAGCTTATTTATTTATTTATTGACACTGCTTACCATGATTTTAGTACAATGATGTTTTAAGCGACTTTTACATTGTGTACACCTCCATTGAATAGCCGTTTTTTTTATACATGGTTGACATTCTTTGAATATTACGAGTTCTTTGAGGGGTATAGCGCAGTTACTTTACATCTAACATCCTTCATTGGTGAGAGCTACAACTGTACAGGAAGTGTCCATTCTGGTTGGTGTTTTTGCCGGTGGTGCCTTGCCTTTATAAAGTACAGAGGACTGTTTACTTTGTCTTAACTTTATTAAAATCAATGTCACAGTGGGGTAGATTCCCGAAAACCAGAGCACCCCGAATCTGGTGCAGCTGTGCAGGGTAGCCAATTGGCTTCTAACTTCAGTTTGTTTAATTAATCTTTTACAATAAAACCTGGAAGCTGATTGGTTTCTATGCAGCGTTACACCAGATTTTTCACCCTTCAGTTGTAGTAAATCTCTCCCAGTGTGACATTTCATTAGTTTTCTAGACACCACAGCTCGGCCATGTAAAATATTACAGTGCACGCACGATCAGTGTGTTCATCGTCCTCTATATGTTAATAAGAGAGTAGAGAGTTCTGAAAGGACATGGCAGGATGACTACAGCCGACTTAGCCAGAGGCTTTTATCTAGCACTGACGCTTTCCATTCCCCGAATGTTGAAGCGAGCTGTCAGGCAGGCACGTTGCTGTGCTTGTTGATGCACAGGTCCGCTCTACGTTGGAGCCAGCAGGTCCTCTTTAACTTATGCCACATGACTGATGACCAGATGGCTTGTTATTTAGACAGTAAACAAATATTCAGTAAGTAGTTCCAGATTTTCATAATAAGATCTGTGAATCTTGACTAGGTGCCCAGAATGTATGCATTTATTAGTGTCTTATTTAAACTGATGTGTTGACACAAACAAATCTTCACGTAGAGTGTCCTGAACAGCGTTTTATCAATGATGAATAGCAAGTCAGGCAAAGTTGGAAAAGTGCTGTTGTATTCGTAGCCGGTATGTCTAGAAAAGACTAGTTCTTTGCAAATGTATTACAGCAATGCCATAGGGCACTGCTCTTATATGGAACCCACAAGTGGGATTATTAATAAGACTAACCATTAGCAACCCAATTACAGTCATGCATCACTGAGCTGACTGATCTAAATGTTTAATAGGTTAATCAGATGTGTACAATATCATTGCGCCTTGGGTATCTCTATTAACCCCTTTACATACACTATATTACCAAAAGTATAGGGACGCCTGCCTTTACACGCACATGAACTTTAATAGCATCCCAGACAGTCCGAAGGGTTCAATATTGAGTTGGCCCACCCTTTGCAGCTATAACAGCTTCAACTCTTCTGGGAAGGCTGTCCACAAGGTTTAGGAGCGTGTCTATGGGAATGTTTGACCATTCTTCCAGAAACGCATTTGTGAGGTCAGGCACTGATGTGGACAAAAAGGTTTGGCTCGCAGTCTCCGCTCTAATTCATCCCAAAGGTGTTCTATCAGGTTGAGGTTAGGCCAGTCAAGTTCCTCCACCCCAAACTCACTCATGCATGTCTTTATGGACCTTGCCTTATGCACTGGTCCAAATCATTTCCTGGAGGGGGGATTATGGTGTGGGGTTGTTTTTCAGGGGTTGGGCTTGGCCCCTTAGTTCCAGTGAAAGGCCAGTCAAGTTCCTCCACCCCAAACTCACTCATCCATGTCTCTATGGACCTTGCTTGTGCACTGGTGCGCAGTCATGTTGGAACAGGAAGGGGCCATCCCCAAACTGTTCCTACAAAGTTGGTAGCATGAAATTGTCCAAAATGTCTTGGTATGCTGATGCCTTAAGAGTTCCCTTTACTGGAACTGAGGGGCTAAGCCCAACCCCTGAAAAACAACCCCACACCATAATCCCCCTCCACCAAATGATTTGGACCAGTGCACAAAGCAAGGTCCATAAAAACATGGATGAGCGAGTTTGGGTGTAAAAACTTGACTGGCCTGCACAGAGTGCTAACCTCAGCCCGATAGAACACCTTTGAGATGAATTAGAGCGGAGACTGCGAGTCAGGCCTTCTCGTCCCACATGGAAACATGGAACATGATTTGGCATTTCTGGAAGAGTGGTCAAAGCAGCTCAGTGTTTCTAAATGTAAAATAATGCACCTAGGGAATGCATGACTTCACAATTGTGCTTCTGGAAGAATGGTCAAACATTCCCATAGACGCACTCCTAAACCTTGTGGACAGCCTTCCCAGAAGAGTTGAAGTGGTTATAGCTACAATGGGTGGGCTAACTCAATATTGAACCCTACGGACTAAGACTGCCAATAAAGTTCATGTGCGTGTAAAGGCAGGTGTCCCAATACTTTTGGCAATATAGTGTATCATTCCACCCAAAACTAATGTTTCCCAGAAAAGGGCCTTCCCTTAGAATTGGTGTAGTATACAGATCCCCAGGACAAACTGAAGATTATGATAACTTGTTGATTGAGGAGATAATTCAAATGGCGATTAAGGAAGAAATTATGATTATGGGTGGCGTCAACATGCCTGACATTAACTGGATTTCTCAAACCACTATTACAAGGAGGAGCAGGGATGTAATGGAAACACTGAATGGGGTTTCTTTAAAATAGTAAAAAGCCCAAGCCTGAGGTGACCATATTCTAGACCTAGTACTAATAAATGGGGATTGACTGTCTGATGTTGAGGTAGGAGAGAATTTGGGTTCTAGTGATCACCGATGTCTTTGTTTTGATATTAAAACAAAAGCTGAAAAATCATATACAAAAACAAAAGTTTTAGATTTTAAAAGGACACATTTTTGCTCAAACTGATATTCCTGGGAGTTTCTGTAACATGGGACATGATTTGGCATCTCTGGAAGAGTGGTCAAAGCAGTTCAGTGTTTCTAAATGTAAAATAATGCACCTAGGGAAAAAGAATCCCTTGAGAGAGTACAACATTGGGGGTACAGTGTTAGCCAGCACTACAGAGGAAAAAGATTTGGGGGTACCTTTTTCAGATGATTGCAAAACGAGCAAACAGTGTGACCAGCCAGTGGGCAAAGTGAATAGAATTTTGGGAGGCATCACCAGAGGGATTACCAGCAGGAGAGAGGTGGTCCTGATTCCCCTATATACAGTATCTCACAAAAGTGAGTACACCCCTCACATTTTTGTAAATATTTTATTATATATTTTCATGTGACAACACTGAAGAAATGACACTTTGCTACAATGTAAAGTAGTGAGGGTACAGCTTGTATAACAGTGTAATTTTGCTGTCCCTCAAAATAACTCAACACACAGCCATTCATGTCTAAACAGCGGGCAACAAAAGTGAGAACACCTCTGAGTGAAAATGTCCAAATTGGGCCCAATTAGCCATTTTCCCTCCCCGGTGTCATGTGACTCGTTAGTGTTACATGGTATCAGGTGTGAATGGAGAACAGGTGTGTTAAATTTGGTGTTATTTGCTCTCTCTCATACTGGTTACTGGAAGTTCAACATGGCACCTCATGGCACAGAACTCTCTAAGGATCTGAAAAAAAAGTATTGTTGCTCTACATAAAGATAGCCTAGGCTATAAGAAGTTTGCCAAGACCCTGAAACTGAGCTGCAGCATGGTGACCAAGACCATACAGCGGTTTAACAGGACAGATTGCACTCAGGACAGGCCTTGCCATGATCAACCAAAGGAGTTGAGTGCATGTGCTCAGCATCATATCCAGAGGTTGTCTTTGGGAAATAGACGTATGAGTGCTGCCAGAGGTTAAAGGGGTGGGGGGGGGGGCAGCATGTCAGTACTCAGACAATGCACCGCACACTGCATCAAATTGGTCTGCATGGCTGTCATCCCAGAAGGAAGCCTCTTCTAAAGATGATGCACAAGAAAGCCTGCAAACGGTTTGCTGAAGACAAGCAGACTAAGGACATGGATTGCTGGAACCACGTCCTGTGCTCTGATGACACCAAGATAAACTTATTTGGTTCAGATGGTGTCAGGCATGTGAGGCGGCAAGCAGGTGAGGAGTAAAAAGACAAGTGTGTCTTGCCTATAGTCAGACACACCAAACATGTGGAAGAAGGTGCTCTGGTCACATGAAACCAAAATCAAACTTTTTGGCAACAATGCAAAACGTTATGTTTGGTGTAAAAGCAACACAGCTCATCACCCTGCACACACCATCCCCACTGTCAAACATGGTGGTGGCAGCATCATGGTTTAGGCCTGCTTTTCTTCAGCAGGGACAGGGAAGAAATTAAATTGATGGGAAGATGGATGGAGCCAAATACAGGACCATTCTGGAAGAAAACCTGATGGAGTCTGCAAAAGACCTGAGACTGGGACGGAGATTTGTCTTCCAACAAGACAATGATCCAAAAAATAAAGCAAAATCTACAATGGAATGGTTCACAAATAAACATATCCAGGTGTAGAATGGCCAAATCAAAGTCCGGACCTGAATCCAATCGAGAATCTGTGGAAAGAACTGAAAACTGCAGTTCACAAACGCTCTCCATCTAATATATGAGCAAGGTGAGGTAAAGTGGCGCTGCCTGATTCTAAGTGGTAAGTGAAAAATGAAAATCACTAATTAAAGTGCTGTAGTGTTAACTTATGTATAAATACTCAATGTAAAATCAACTGCAAAATTAATACACAAATGCTCTCCTCAGTTAGAGTGCTATAAAGTGTTTAAGTGCAATCAATAAATAAATAAATAGTTATTGTGCCAGTGAAGAAAAAAAGTTTGAAAGCACACTTAATTTGGTGTATACCTTAACTATACAAATAGTAATCAGTGCAATAAATAGTGTAATAAATAAATAAAAATCAATAAAAATCCAATCTGTGCCAATGGAAATAAATACAACAGTAAATAGTGCTCATGCAGTAAAATAATAGTCCCAAAAAACCAAATCAACAGTCCTGTTTGTTGCTAGGTAGATCCGTGATGTGTAAAAAATATATATTCAATGATCGGTGGAAAAACGGCTATTCAAGTGCTAGTAAGGTGATCCCAATACTTTAAAGGTGGTGTAGGTGATGGGTGAAACACACAGGTGCACCACTCCAATTGCTCCCGCACTCACCGGAGGTATGTACCCCTACTGGGGTGACAAGCCTTATTGCAGCGTTCTCTGTAAGACTCCTGGGGGAGGGGGGTGATGTCCCCCTTTAACCAGATAATAGGATCTCCTCTTATAATCGATGATGATATGTAAAAAAGAAGTACTAATATAGTGATGTACTGTTAAAAAGAACTTTATTGCAGAAAATAAGTCAGGTACTCACATAAAATCATTTCCGCCCCACTGCAACGCAGATCCGGTCGGTGACCCGCACAGTGTCCCGGAAGCGGCCGCCAACGAGGGACTCGCGGCCCCTACTGCTTTGGATGCCTGTTACCATTGATTTTATGTGAGTACCTGACTTTTATTTTCTGCAATAAAGTTATTTTTAACGGTACATCACTATATTAGTACTTCTTCTTTACATATCATCATCGATCGATTATAAGAGGAGATCCTATTATCTGGTTAAAGGGGGACATCACCCCCCTCCCCCAGGAGTCTTACAGAGAACGCTGTAATAAGGCTTGTCCCCCCTGTAGGGGTACATACCTCCGGTGAGTGCGGGAGCAATTGGAGGGGTGCACCTGTGTGTTTCACCCATCACCTACACCACCTTTAAAGTATTGGTATCACCTTACTAGCACTTGAATAGCCGTTTTTCCACCGATCATTGAATATATATTTTTTACACATCACGGATCTACCTAGCAACAAAAGGACTGCTGATTTGGTTTTTTGGGACTATTATTTTACTGCATGAGCACTATTTACTGTTGTATTTATTTCCATTGGCACAGATTGGATTTTTATTGATTTTTATTTTTTCATTACACTATTTATTGCACTGATTACTATTTGTATAGTTAAGGTATACACCATATTAAGTGTGCTTTCAAACTTTTTTTCTTCACTGGCACAATAACTATTTATTTATTTATTGATTGCACTTAAACACTTTATAGCACTCTAACTGAGGAGAGCATTTGTGTATTAATTTTGCAGTTGATTTTACATTGAGTATTTATACATAAGTTAACACTACAGCACTTTAATTAGTGATTTTCATTTTTCACTTACCACTTAGAATCAGGCAGCGCCACTTTACCTCACCTTGCTCATATATCTAGATATAAGCCTTTTGGCCATATTTTGAGGTAGGCTGCAGCCTTCTCCCCCGTCCACAAGCGCGGAATCTTTTATCTCTAGCTCTCCATCTAATCTCACTGAGCTCGAGCTGTTTTGCAAGGAGGAATGGGCAAAAATTTCAGTCTCTCGATGTGCAAAACTGATAGAGACATACCCCAAGCGACTTACAGCTGTAATCGCAGCAAAAGTGGTGCTACAAAGTATTAAATTAAGGGGGCTGAATAATTTTGCACGCCCAATTTTTCAGTTTTTTATTTGTTAAAAAAGTTTGAAATATCCAATACATTTCGTTCCACTTCATGATTGTGTCCCACTTGTTGTTGATTCTTCACAAAAAATTACAGTTTTATATCTTTATGTTTGAAGCCTAAAATGTGGCAAAAGGTCCACAAAGTTCAAGGGGGCCGAATACTTTCGCAAGGCACTGTAGTTGCTCAGGCTCCCACTTCCCCCAGGGAAGCAAAAGGAGGGTAAGAATGGGTCAACGTTATTTCTGAACTCTTTGAATCTTCTAATAAATCTCTAATAGCCAAAAAAAAAATGTATTTTAGTACTTTTCCACGCTAAGAAAATAATCCTTCTGAACTGGAAAAACACACCTAAACTTACTCAGCTAATATAAATTTGTTACCCAAATTTAAAGTAATCTATAGCAACAAAGTCTATCTCCAAATATTTTACAAAATTTGGCAAATATGGATTGATATGCTTGACGACCCAATCTGGCAAATCAATGATGAGCATAGGCTATCCTTTAACCAGTTTCCGACAGCTCTATAGTAGTTTTAATGCTACAGGGCAGCGACTGCACATATGTGTGGTGCCGGCGACCCGCTCCTGCTGTGATTATACACAGTGGGAGCTGATCTGCGGCTACCGTGGACTCAATGTTTTCTGGCACCCACTGATCCTTCAGTACACAGACAGAATGGCGATATGCCTATGTAAACAAGGCAGATCGCCGTTCTGTCAGTAGGGACAGCATGGATCCTGTGAGATTAAACCTGATGTTTAACCCCTTCCCAGCTAGTGTCATTAGTAAAGTGACAGTGCATATTTGTAGCACTGATCACTATATTAGTGTCCCTGGTCCCCAAAAAAGAGTCAGTTAGGTATCCAATTGTCTGCTGCAATATGGCAGTTCCACTAAAAGTCACTGATTGCGGCCATTACTAGAAAAAAAAAACTATTTTAAAAAATCTCATAGTTTGTAGATGCTATACCATTTTTTTTTTTTTTTTTAAAGTACACCTGTTGTTTCCTTGCATGAGCAAAGCACAGGTCAGCTTTAAGGTACTAGAGGTGTGTTATGGTATTGCTTGGAGAAATTTCCATGATGATTAGTGAATATTTTTGCTTTTTTTAAGTATAAAGAGAGTTTAGTCATATATAAGTATATAGTTTTAAAATGTAATATGGTATTAAGGAAGAAAACAGTCAAAGGCCAGCAAATTCTCAGATTCACGTTAGCGTGTATATAATAGCTTACTGCTGTTGTTAACGTAGGCTGCATAGAATACACGGCTTAGGTCAGCATCAAAGAACATTTTGACAGCACACAGTTTACATAGAGGTGCATTAGAATCTTTCTTCACAAAGTAGGTGGATGTGGGCTGGAAAGCACAAGGCAGTGCATGTCTAAACAGCCTTGGTGAATGAGGTCCAGTTGACACCTGAGCAGTTTGAAGCAAGGCCACCCACAATATGTCAGCCAAGGGGACCTGTTAAGAAGCACTGCTTGAGCACACTGCTGCCTGTAAGTTCTGCTTTTTACAGACCCAAAGAAATGCCTTATAGCCCCTACATGGGGCCATTAGCACCTTAAGGCATTAAAGAGTAACTGATCCGACCACAGAATGTACAAGGTATTACTTGTCAGCAGTAGCCAAAGTGAGTCACAGGGTAGGACAGGTGCTTTAAGTGTAAGCAGGATACCCTTAGAGAGTGTATCCGATCGGTGCATTCAAGGCTGACCAAGGTGTAGAGGGGAATTGTCATCGAGACGAGGACAGGATCTCTCGAGGGGCAGCAGTCACCCATCATCTCAAGTGCAGTTCTTGTTCCATGGGGAAGAACAGGGATAAACTTGCTACTGCCATAAACAAGTAAGAGGAATTAGGGCAGGGCTAACCAGTTCAAAGTAGCAGTGTGACAATAGGGTCATCAGCAGTTATGGCAATGTAATAGAATAGAATAAAGCTCCATTTGCTGCAACTCGTTTATGTAAATAGAATGTGATGATCAGAAGCATGCAAGGAAGCTGATAACAAGCATGCATAACAATTCAGCAGGCATGGGGGGGTCATATATGCTCCGCTAGGGAAGGCGGATGAGGGGGAAGAAACAGTTCAGCAGAGGCAGCCATGCGGATATAGTCAATGAGCTTGTGGCAAAGTTTCAAGCCACTGCGAGGCCTCCTCAGGAGAAATAATGTAACGTGCAGACTCACCATCCACCACACGCAGGTGGGCCGGGAACAGCATGCTACTGTATATTTCATTCCCCGGGTACTAAGTTGGGCCTTGATGTGATCAAATGTTATGCAAATTCCCTGTGTTTCCACTGAGTAATCCGGAATATCATCAGCCTTATGTTCTCATGGCGCAGCTCTTCGATTTCCTCGCCACCCGCAGCACCAGATCGGGATCTCTGAAATTCAGCAGGCAGAATATGAAGGTGCACAGCGGTGCGCCCTGTGGGCCTCCCGTGGGTGGCATCCTGTGGGCTCTCTCAACCACAAAATAAGGAGAAAATGGCGCCTGGGGGAGGAGCAGGCGCAGAAGGTGCTCTGTGAAGGCCGCGGGGTCCTGGCCCTCAGCTCACGACTCCAGGGCTTTTACTTTTACCTGCAATGTGTGTAGCGAGGCCTGCAGCTCCCGGACCGAATCCTCGGATTTCGCGGACTCTTCGCTCTGCTTCTTTTAGTCAATCTCTAAACGTATCCATATCTCGCCTTATGAGCCTAATTGCCATTTGCATAAGATCAATTTTAGCCGTCTGCGCAGTTTGGCACTCCGATATGGCCTGCATGAGGGCATTGAATTGGTCCGATCCCATTGGCGATGAGTCTGCCTTGTCCATCTGAGACACCATGCTGAGATGGCTGACCACATACTGTCCCTTAGCTAGCAGAGATGTTTTGAGGGCCAAGTTCTGTTTCTGTCCAGGGCCCAAAACCCCCTTTTCTCATGCCCAGAAATCAGAGGGTAAGAAAGCTGGGGTTAGGGAGTAGTGGATCCCACTAAAGATTCCTAGGTGTACATAATATAAATGGGTATTAAACATTTTTCTAGGTAAAGTTGATCCAGGGAATATCCGATTGCCTCTTGGGGGATCAGGAAGGAATTTTTTTCCCCTGCTTTAGCAAATTGGATCATGCTTTGCTGGGGTTTATTTTCGCCTTCCTCTGGATCAACAACGGGTATAGGATTGTGTATATGGGATTGTACGGTTGGGTTTTCAATACTGTTTTTTGTTTTTTTGGTTGAACCCGATGGACTTTTTTCAACCTGACTAACTATGTAACTATGTAAAAATTGATAAAAGAGCCAGACAGGTGCGGAGCTCTGATCACACACGTCCTATCAGGTCGCCATCTTAACCACGCCCCCCGCAATCTTTATTTAATGTTAAAATAATTATATCTCATCATCTCTTCGCTCGTGAAATGACTTTTGGTGGTAAAACCAAAATCAACAATTATAAAAAGCAATTTCTTTGAAGTATTCAGCAAAGCCAAACACAGTGTAATTGAAAAATAGAACCAAGCAAGCAGCAATTAGTAAGCACATCTGCTGTGTGGGAATGTTCTGTAAGAGGAAACAGGATACAATTGAGGTTAATGTCCTCAGAATCTCTTGTAGGTGGCAAGCCATCTGCAGCCTGTCACAGCAGGCCCGTGCCATCAGAGTTAAGTCTATTCACGTAGAATCAGGTTTATTGATAATTTGGTTCAGCTGCGTAGGATATTTATAAACGCTTGTGGTATACGGGAATACCGTACTGCTTTTAATGACTTGTTCGCGTGGACGCTTGGTATCTGAGTGGTTGTCAAACGCCCAATGTCTTTATAAAGCCGTAACACGTGCAAAGCAAACACTTGACAGTTTTGTATATGTCAACCAACAGCTAGCTACATTGAAAATTGCATCCAGAATCATGAAAAGTAACATCAGAAGTGATTCAAACATTAACTTGGCTTTGAGAAGACTTTGAGAATCCCACTAACTTTTCTTGTAGGCATCAGTAGGTTTCCACACCTGTCAAATTTGCTTGCAAAGTCCAAATAAAGCACAAATACATAAAGCAACACAAGTACGTATTTCAAACTAGAATGTTTACTACACCACATTCTTTTACGGCCAAAGGTTTTGAGAAAGACACAAATATACATTTTTTACAAAGTCTGCCCCTTCAGTGTTTTTAGATCTTTTTGTCAGATGTTACTATGGTATACGGAAGTATAATTATAAGCAATTCATAAGTGTCAAAGGCTTTTATTGACAATTACCTTAAGTTTATGCAAAAAGTCAAGATTTGAAATGTTGACCCTTCTTTTTCCAGACCTCTGCAGTTCGCCCTGGCCTCCTGTCAATCAACTTCTGAGTCACATCCTGACTGATGGCAGTCCATTCTTGCATAATCAATGCTTGGAGTTTGTCAGAATTTGTGGGGTTATTTTTTGTTCACCCGCCTCTTGTGGACTTAAAATGTCGATGTTTTGTTCCCCAAGCCACTTGGGTATCACTTCTGGCTTATGGCAAGGTGCTCCATAGTGCTGGAAAAGGCATTGTTTGTCACCAGACTGTTCTTGGATGGTTGGATGTTGTTGCTCTAGAAGGATGTTTTTGTACTATTCTTTATTCATGGCTGTGTTCTTAGGCAGTTGTGAGTGAGCCCACTCTCTTGGTTGAGAAGCAACCTCACACATGAATGGTCTCAGGATACTGTTGGCATGACATGGGATTGATGGTAGTGCTCATTTTTTCTTCTCCGGACAAGATTTTTTGGATGCCCCAAACAGTCGGAAAGGGGAGTCATCAGAGAAAATGACTGAAAAGAAGCTGTCAACATATAGACATGGAAATGGGATCTAGTGGTGTTTGTAAAGATTCTCATTTCTCTAGGTCAGCCTTTTTAATGTGGAGGAACCCTTGAACTCAAAGAACCCCTGAAAATAATTACTGCATCTACAGCTCATGGTACATTAGTGTGATGGTCCCAGAGAAAAATGCTCCCTACATTTGGGGGCAGTGAAAATAATCCTCCTCTTACAGATATCTAAAAAAGATCATTGTTTTGTGGTAACATTTATCTGAGTAGCAGATTCCCTTTGCTCAAAAAACCCCAAGCCACCTCTGGAGGAACCATACGGTTCCACAAAACTCTGGTTAAAAAAGATCATAGTACAGCTTGACGTAGATAGTTTCATTCAACTGGACTTGCTCTAGTATGTTGAAGACACTTAACAGCTCATACAAGCAGCATTTTCAACTCTAGTGACACATCAACATGAAAGAAAAAGTCCAGGTGAATGTGACCTAAAGGGATTGTAAAGGCAGAAGGTTTTTTCATCTTAATGCATTCAATGCAGCGATGTTACAGCAGTGTCTAAGCTGCCTGGGACTTTCCTCCTCATTGGCTGAGACAGCAGCACGGCGTGATTGGCTCCCGCTGCTGTTAATTAAAATCATTCAGCCAAGCAGGAGAGGGGGTGAAGCCAGGTTGTTGCTCTCGGCTCGGCTCGGGTGCCCCCATAGCAAGCTGCTTTCTGTGGGGGCACTCAACAGGAGGGAGGGGCCAGGAGAGCTGAAGAGGGACCCAAGAAGAGGAGGATATGGGTTGCTCTGTGCAAAACCAACTGCATAGAGCAGGTAAATATAACATGTTTTTTATTTAATAAAAAAAACTAAAAATCAAGACTTTACAATCACTTTAAAACTGCAGGCCCTAGTGAGGTTTTTGTATTTTGCACCATGGCAAATTAGCCAGTGCTCGTGCCTAGCGCAGTGTGAAGTTGATAATGCCATCACATGACAGCTTAAGGACTATGACTTTGTAGTGCTGCACTCGGTAAAATCTGATTACATCAGTTGGTTGCCCCGTTTTCAGTATCCTTTGACCCATGTCCAAGGTGAGGCCAGGAACATGGCCCCTGATGGAAGCTGCATTTCCTTTTATTTTACATCATGGTTGCAAAAATGTCTTAGCTGGATGCATGTGGTTGGAGATAAAAATATTTTCCAGTGACATAATCGCTGTACTTTTTTCTAAATGAGGTGCTTCTTTTCATATACGTACCAATTAAAATTTTACAAGCACTGATCCTAAATCTGTAGCTCTACCGTGGAGTAATTCCAAGTATGATGGATAAATTAGGCGTATTTTCCTTCAGCCCATCTGTTAGTGCTTTACATGTTCAGTGGAGCCAGGAGTTCATGTGCTGAGTGACTCAGTGTCATGCACAGGACCGCTGAGAATGTGGCAGACTTGATGCTTTTTCGCTTCTAGCGGTATTTCATTAATCACCTCAATACTGTTAAATCAGCATTTGCTGTCTGTCAGGTACCTGCCCGGAGTAAGGACTGGGGTGATTGACATCTAACAAACTATATACTTTGCGGTACATTTGTATATATTTTGATAGGTAAAAATAGATTTTTTTTTACAGTTGTATGTATACTTTGGTTCTACAGCAAACACATGATTGCTAAGCATGATGAAGGTAGAAATATTCTTAAAGTCTCCGTCAATGCAAAAGTGGATCACCGTGATATCCACTTCCAGGCAGTTATCAGGAAAGTGCATTTTAGTGCAAGAAAAAACAAATTAAGTGCTTTGTTCCACCACCACTATGCACTCACCAGAACAATCAATAAAGTCAGCCTGTTATGGCTTGGTCATCACACAAAGCCTCCGCCTTGATCCCCACACTGGGTTCCTCTCTACCTATCAGATATGGCTGGGTGACTCATCCTGGGTGGAAAAGAGCTCACCATAAGGAGCCTAAGAGTGGTATAATAGTGTAGTATTTATTTGTAAGTTTATAATTGTACAGCATATAAAACATGGCCGAACAGACCAAGATGGCCGCCAATCCGGAAACCCAGATGCGGAGGCGTGACATCAGTGTGTAGAGCTCCTACCTACGCATTTCGTGTGTACACATCTTCAGGGGACACTATTATACCACTCTTCTAAATTGGGCGTTCCGTTTTCTTCATCCATTCCGTCACATTGTTTTTGTTAGAAAATTGCACTTAAGTCTTTAAACCAATTGTGTACCTCCGTTTTTTACATCTTTTTTATTTTGAATTTCACATTTTTGGAATGTTTAGAATTCAAATCAGTTGAAAATTGATTGACCTATCAGAATTCTATTTGAAGAATAGCTGGTTGCTAAGGTGCGGGCCAGCAAGACAGCTGCGTTCCTAAAGCAGAGTTCCACCCATTTTGGTGTTTATTAAAAGTCAGCAGCTACAAAAAAGTGTATCTGCTGACTTTTAATAAACACACACTCACCTGTCCCATGGTCCAGCGATGCAGCCGGCGGGAGCCTCTGATCTCCCTCTCTACTCCCCGTGGTGCCGGCATCTCTAGCGTGGGCACCCGGCTGTGACAGCTTGCAGTTTCACAGCCGGGTGCGCACTGCATATGTGCGAGTTGCGTTGCGCGTCCTCAGTGGACGGGTAATGTTCTGGGACCTGTGACGGGTCCCGGAGATTGCATGGAAGGAGGGGGAGAGGAGAACTTCGGCTAGAGCCGCCTAGGCGGCCCAAGCAGAAGTTGGAGCGAATACCTGCCAAATCTAGGTACCCGCTCCTGCCCCGAACCCCCCAAAGAAAAAAAATTACATGCCAAATGCGGCATGTCAGGGGGTCAGGAGCACTTAAAGCGGAAGTTCCACTTTTGGGTGGAACTCTGCTTTAACAATCGATGCATCATCCGCTGTCAGTGGGGTTCCCCGCTGGCAGCTGAATGTAAAAATCCATTGCCGGCAATCAAAAAATTGTGAAAGAAAATAGCGTGGCGGTCCTTTGGGTCTCGTATGGATTTTAAGGGGAACCCCGTGACAAAATTTAAAAAAAGCACCTTGTCATCATGTTGGTGGTGACAAGGACCTCTTCCCCACAACCCTGGCCGGTTGGAAGTAACGTGGTGTGGCGGGTGGGGCCAGTGACGTCACTTCCAGTGCCTCCGTAACCTGGAAGGTGGTGCAGAGGCAATCAGCCAAATCTTTACCCTGTTATATATGCTGTTTTTAAAGATGTTCTACAGGGTGAGTGCACAATCATTGTTTTAATAAAAAGTGGTACCTTTAGCAATACTGTGCTATGAGCTTCTTTTTATATATTTAAGAAAAATGGGCATGAGGAGTGGATCCAGCTATTCCCAGCAAGAGGATCTCTTGAAAGATGAATCAAATTAGGTGGAATTATACAGAACTTGAACACCCTATATAGATCAAAAAGGCGTTTTCTGACTGTTTGGTCATATCCTTTGGTGAGCGGCCAACTCACTCAATGGTGGCTGGTGGTGGTTATTCATTCAGCAGTAGAGGATCTCATTAGTAGGGGAGAGGTGTCTGTGGATAGAGCATCTTCATTTATTGCTGGATCACCACAAATCCCTTTTTTCCTTTTGTGAACATTGTTTTGATTTTGTCCTTTGGATTTTTCACTGGATGTGAACAATTTATGTTTATATAAGATCTGTGGACTATATATTCAATTAACATTTTTTTTTTATTATATGTTATGGTATTGACAGGTTTAGATACACAGTACATGCGTTTTGAAAATGTGCACCATTTACACTTAATTTATAATTTGTTTGTAGTGTTTCACTTATTAATGGTTGCTGTTGTTCACTGAGAGATTTAAGTGGAGTGTTAATTAATCACATAGTAGCGCACAGAGATTTTTAAGTATTTTTAATACTCATTCACATGGGAGGGGGTGTGGGTGGGATCTGGGAATCCAAATTCTGATAAGCCCCTTTTCGCAGACCCCCACAACTACCAACCAGGGTTGTAGTGAAGAGGCCCTTACACCCCTTTATGTCGAGGGCATGTTGCCTGGTATGTTTCAGAAGAGGGGGGGGGGTTGTTTGTACCCTCCCTTCCCTGACTGCCCAGGCTGCATGCTCAGATAGGTTATTGGTATGGATTCTGGGGGAGACCCCATTTTTAAAATCTATACCAGACCCTAAGAGCCTGGTATGATTTGGGGGAGGACCCTAACGCTGTTTTTTTTTTCAAAAAATGTTTTATTGCTGGCAGTTGCTTTTACATTCAGCTGTCAGCGGGGAACACCACTGACAGCTGATGACTCACCGGTTGTTAGGACGCCGGCTAACAACGGATGCAAAAATGAACCGTTTGTCTGCTGACATCAACTTAGGTCTGCTTCCTTTTTTTAAACGAAAAACAAATAGGGCTTTCATCCGTTTTTCAAAAACAGATGTTAACGAAGGCAGATGTCAGCGGATGTCAACGGCTGATCATCTGCTAATATTCACTTGCTCATAGAGTTACATGGGTGTCTGTTTTTCATCTGTCAACTGACACAGGATACACAGAACGCCCGTGTAAAAGGGGCGTTACACCCGTAGAATTGAATTAGAAAATTTTAATTTTTTAGAATGTTTGACTATCTAAGAGTTAAAGGGAACAATTTGACAATTGGTTTTGCTCAGAGCAAGCAAAAAAATTTAGGATGGAAAATGTTTAACCACTTCCTGACCAGCCGCCGCATATAATCTGCGGCAAAGTGGTGTTGTTGCGTGAAACAACGTACCGGTACGTCGTTTCGTTCAATAGCCACTAAATAGCGCCATGATTGGCTAGAGGGGATGTCAATCAATGCGTCTGGCGAGCCGATGTGCGCCGGCCACCCACAATCATCCCTTGGAGAGGCAGATGTAAACAAGGCAGATCGCCGTTCTGCAAGGGGACAAGATGGAGATCTTGGGTTCCTACTAAGCAGGAACCAGGATCTCTGTCTTCCCCCAATCAGTTCAATCTCCCCCACAGTTAGTAAGCACCCCCTAGGGACGCACTTAAACCTTTGATCACCCCTGATGTTAACCTCTTCCCTGCCAGTGTCATTAGTGCAATGACAGTGCATTTATTTTTAGCACTGATCACTGTCATAATGTCACTGGTCCCAAAAAAGTGTCAATTAGGTGTCCGATTTGCCTGCCGCAATGTTGCAGTCCCGCTAAAAATTGCTGATCACCACCATTACTAGTAAAAAATAAATACAATTCCATAAAAATATTGCATCGTTTGTAGACGCTATAACTTTTGTGCAGACCAATCAATATACACATATTGGGATTTTTTTTTACCAAAAATATGTAGCAGAAAACATAGTGGCCTAAATTGATGAAAACATTAGATTTTTTTTTTTATTGGTTGTTTTATAGCAGAAAGTAAAAATATTGTTTTTTTTTTCAAAATTGAAGCTCTTTTTCGTTAATAGCGCAAACAATAAAAAAAATCACAAAGGTGATCAAATACCACCAAAAGAAAGCTCTATTTGTGGGGAAAAAAAGGGCATAATGTTTATTTGGGTACAGCATGGCATGCCCGTGCAATTGTCAGTTAAAGTAACGCAGTGCCGTATCGCAAAAAATGGCCTGTCATTAACCACTTGCCGACCGCCGCAAGTATATATACTGCAGCGGTCAGCCCGTGCAGGCAAACTGATGTACCAGTATGTCACTCGCCTGCGAGCCAATAGGGAGCAAGCGCGCGCCGCCGTAGGCACGCTCCAGCCCCCGCTCGCTTACTGGGATCCCCGCGCAGGTGACCGGCAGACCCGATGTCCGCCGGTCACTCGCGATCGTCAGTTACAGAGGGAGAAAGGCAGGCGGCTAATGTAAACAAAGCCGTCTGTCATTCTCCCTTTTGTAACAGCAGAGATCATACGGTCCTGCTATGTAGGACCGTAGATCTCTGCTGTTACATGAAAAGCCACGCCCCTTTACATTTAGAAGCATGCCCCTAGGGACACGCTTAACCCCTCCTTCTCCATTAAAGTTAACCCCTTCCCTGCCAGTGTCATTTTTACAGTAACAGTGCATATGTATAGCACTGATTACTGTAGTAATGTCACTGGTACCCCCAAAAGTGTCAAAAATGTCAGACAAGGGTCCGATCTGTCCGCCGCAATGTCGCAGTCCCGCAAAAAAAATCGCAGATCGCCGCCATTACTCGTTAAAAAAAAATTACAAAAATCTTTTCCTTAGTTAGTAAACACAATAACTTTTGCGCAAACCAATCAAAATAAGCCTATTGTGATTTTTTATACCAAACATATGTAGCAGAAAATTGGCCTAAAATGTTAAAAAATTTAGATTTTTACATTTTTTTTTTCATGTGAAAAAACGTGAAAAATATTGTTATTTTTGCAAAATTGTCACTGTTTTTTTGTTTATAGCGCATGAAAAAAATCGCAGAGGTGATCAAATACCACCAAAAGAAAGCTCAGTTTGTGGGAAAAAAAGGACGTCAATTTCATTTGGGTACAACGTCGCACGACCGCGCAATTGTCCGTTAAAGTCACGCAGTGCCGAATTGCAAAATACCCCCTGGTCAGGAAGGGGGTAAAATCTTCCGGGGCTTAAGTGGTTAAGGGGGCAAATCTTTTCTGTCCAGAAGTACTTTCTGAAAAAATCATAAGTAGTCCTTTGTGCATGCATTTGCCAAAGTTAATCTGAAAACACCAGGAAGCGATCCTGGGGGCGCGCCCGCACACTTGCCAGCGGGGAAGCCTTTCTACGGGGCCGGCGTCCGCAATTGCCGCTGTGCACCTGCGATCGCTCCCCGTGAAGAGAGAATGGCGGTCTGCTGTTGTAAACACAGCAGACCGTTGTTCTCTCTGGTATCAATGCAGAGCTCCTCCTATTTAGGAACACAGGTCTCTGTACTGATTTCACAAGCCCATCCCCCCACAGTTAGAAAACACACCCTAGGTTCATATTAAACCCTTTGATCGCCCCTGGGTTAACCAGTGTCATTATTACAGTAACAGTGCATTCTGTTAGCACTGATTACTGTAGTAATGTCACTGGTCCCCCCCAAAAGTGTCACAAATGTCAGTTAGGGGTCCGATCTGTCTGCAATGTCAAAGTCCCACTAAAAATCGCAGATCGCTGCCATTGCTAGTAAAAAAATAAAATAAATAAAAATGACATAAATCTGTCCCCTAGTTTGTAGACGTGATTAGTGTTGAGCGAACACGGACTGTATTATTCGTGTTCGTACCGAATAATTGGATTTTTTTTACCCGAACACGGACACGGACACTTTACTGTATGTTCGGGTAAAAATCCGTGTTCGGTCGTTTTATTTCCGGGTTTTGCATGCTTTGGCGCTCTTTTCATGGCGGGCTTTCAACAGCCAATCAACAATCGTTTAACTGGTGTGCCTTAAGCCATCCCAGCCATGCCTGCAAATGTCTTAGTAGCTGTGATTGGCCGTCTGAAGCATGTGACCAAGTCTTTATAAGTTCGAGGCAGCCGCAGCGGCGTCATTATGCTGCTTAGATTCAGGGACAGAGCACACATCAACGTGCTGGCTGCTGATTAGGGAAAGATAGGCAGGAAAAAACCATTTGTGTCCGGATAGAATTGAGGGACAGGTCGGAGTGTTTAGGCAGGGCGAGTTGTAGGCATTTTAGGGATAGAGTCTGCTGAATTATAGGGTCAGTGTCTTCTACAAACTACAATCGATATTGCTGTGTGGGGGGTGGGGTGAATCTGCACTCAATCCTGATCTACGATCTCTTCTCAATCCTGTTAGGGACAGAGTCTGCTGAATTTTAGGGAAACTGTGTTCTACAAACTACAATCGATATTGCTGTGTGGTGTGGGATTGGAGATAGGCAGGTGTCAGTGATCCACATCCATTTTTCTGTGTGTGAGCTGCAGTGAACACAATCTTTTTGGGCTGCAGTGAACACAATCTTTTTGGGCTGCAGTGAACACAATCTTTTTGGGCTGCAGTGAACACAATCTTTTTGGGCTGCAGTGAACACAATCTTTTTGGGGTGCAGTGAACAAAATCTTTTTGGGGTGCAGTGAACACAATCCTTTTTGGTGTGCAGTGAACACAATCTTTGTGGGGTGCAGTGAACAAAATCCTTTGTGGGGTGCAGTGAACACAATCTTTTTGGGGTGCAGTGAACAAAATCCTTTTTGGGGTGCAGTGAACAACATCCTTTTTGGGGTGCAGTGAACACAATCTTTTTGGGGTGCAGTGAACAAAATCCTTTGTGGGGTGCAGTGAACACAATCTTTTTGGGGTGCAGTGAACACAATCTTTTTGGGGTGGAGTGAACAACATCCTTTTTGGGGTGCAGTGAACAAAATCCTTTTTGGGGTGCAGTGAACAAAATCATTTTTGGGGTGCAGTGAACACAATCTTTTTGGGGTGCAGTGAACACAATCTTTGTGGGGTGCAGTGAACACAATCTTTTTGGGGTGGAGTGAACAACATCCTTTTTGGGGTGCAGTGAACAACATCCTTTTTGGGGTGCAGTGAACACAATCTTTTTGGGGTGCAGTGAACACAATCTTTGTGGGGTACAGTGAACAGAATCTTTGTGGGGTGCAGTGAACACAATCTTTGGGGGGTACAGTGAACACAATCTTTTTGGGGTGCAGTGAACACAATCTTTGTGGGGTGCAGTGAACACAATCTTTTTGGGGTGGAGTGAACAAAATCATTTTTGGGGTGCAGTGAACAACATCCTTTTTGGGGTGCAGTGATCAAAATCCTTTTTGGGGTGCAGTGAACACAATCTTTTTGGGGTGCAGTGAACAAAATCCTTTGTGGGGTGCAGTGAACAGAATCTTTGTGGGGTGCAGTGAACACAATCTTTGGGGGGGTACAGTGAACACAATCTTTTTGGGGTGCAGTGAACACAATCTTTGTGGGGTACAGTGAACAGAATCTTTGTGGGGTGCAGTGAACACAATCTTTGGGGGGTACAGTGAACACAATCTTTTTGGGGTGCAGTGAACACAATCTTTGGGGGGTACAGTGAACACAATCTTTTTGGGGTGCAGTGAACACAATCTTTGTGGGGTGCAGTGAACACAATCTTTGGGGGGGTACAGTGAACACAATCTTTTTGGGGTGCAGTGAACAACATCCTTTTAGGGTGCAGTGAACACAATCTTTGTGGGGTGCAGTGAACAACATCCTTTTAGGGTGCAGTGAACACAATCTTTGTGGGGTACAGTGAACAGAATCTTTGTGGGGTGCAGTGAACACAATCTTTGGGGGGTACAGTGAACACAATCTTTGTGAGGTGCAGTGAACACAATCTTTGTGGGGTGCAGTGAACACAATCATTGTGGGGTGCAGTGAACTCAATCTTTGTGGGGTACAGTGAACACAATCTCATACTTCTGAAGATTTGAGGGTGCTGCCTGTTCCATACTCCCCCTACTCCTCATCTAGCCTTTTAGGGGTACAAACAATAGTAATTGGGGCCTAGTGTGGTTGTGTACGTGTGATATACATACACTTTTTTTGGATCATATTTTCTATTCCGCTATTTAATCAAAAACCTTTGGGGATCAGTTAAATTGGGGGATAGTCTGTGTTGGTACGTGTGAGAGAGATCCACCTTTCCAAGTTGTTGGGGTTCATCTCATACTTCTGAAGGTTTGAGGGTGCTGCCTGTTCCATACTCCCCCTACTCCTAGCCTTTTAGGGGTACAAACAATAGTAATTGGGGCCTAGTGTGGTTGTGTACGTGTGATATACATACACTTTTTTTGGATCATATTTTCTATTCCGCTATTTAATCAAAAACCTTTGGGGATCAGTTAAATTGGGGGATAGTCTGTGTTGGTACGTGTGAGAGAGATCCACCTTTCCAAGTTGTTGGGGTTCATCTCATACTTCTGAAGGTTTGAGGGTGCTGCCTGTTCCATACCCCCCCTACTCCTCATCTAGCCTTTTAGGGGTACAAACAATAGTAATTGGGGCCTAGTGTGGTTGTGTACGTGTGATATACATACACTTTTTTTGGATCATATTTTCTATTCCGCTATTTAATCAAAAACCTTTGGGGATCAGTTAAATTGGGGGATAGTCTGTGTTGGTACGTGTGAGAGAGATCCACCTTTCCAAGTTGTTGGGGTTCATCTCATACTTCTGAAGGTTTGAGGGTGCTGCCTGTTCCATACCCCCCCTACTCCTCATCTAGCCTTTTAGGGGTACAAACAATAGTAATTGGGGCCTAGTGTGGTTGTGTACGTGTGATATACATACACTTTTTTTGGATCATATTTTCTATTCCGCTATTTAATCAAAAACCTTTGGGGATCAGTTAAATTGGGGGATAGTCTGTGTTGGTACGTGTGAGAGAGATCCACCTTTCCAAGTTGTTGGGGTTCATCTCATACTTCTGAAGGTTTGAGGGTGCTGCCTGTTCCATACCCCCCCTACTCCTCATCTAGCCTTTTAGGGGTACAAACAATAGTAATTGGGGCCTAGTGTGGTTGTGTACGTGTGATATACATACACTTTTTTTGGATCATATTTTCTATTCCGCTATTTAATCAAAAACCTTTGGGGATCAGTTAAATTGGGGGATAGTCTGTGTTGGTACGTGTGAGAGAGATCCACCTTTCCAAGTTGTTGGGGTTCATCTCATACTTCTGAAGGTTTGAGGGTGCTGCCTGTTCCATACCCCCCCTACTCCTCATCTAGCCTTTTAGGGGTACAAACAATAGTAATTGGGGCCTAGTGTGGTTGTGTACGTGTGATATACATACACTTTTTTTGGATCATATTTTCTATTCCGCTATTTAATCAAAAACCTTTGGGGATCAGTTAAATTGGGGGATAGTCTGTGTTGGTACGTGTGAGAGAGATCCACCTTTCCAAGTTTTTGGGGTTCATCTCATACTTCTGAAGATTTGAGGGTGCTGCCTGTTCCATACCCCCCCTACTCCTCATCTAGCCTTTTAGGGGTACAAACAATAGTAATTGGGGCCTAGTGTGGTTGTGTACGTGTGATATACATACACTTTTTTTGGATCATATTTTCTATTCCGCTATTTAATCAAAAACCTTTGGGGATCAGTTAAATTGGGGGATAGTCTGTGTTGGTACGTGTGAGAGAGATCCACCTTTCCAAGTTGTTGGGGTTCATCTCATACTTCTGAAGGTTTGAGGGTGCTGCCTGTTCCATACTCCCCCTACTCCTAGCCTTTTAGGGGTACAAACAATAGTAATTGGGGCCTAGTGTGGTTGTGTACGTGTGATATACATACACTTTTTTTGGATCATATTTTCTATTCCGCTATTTAATCAAAAACCTTTGGGGATCAGTTAAATTGGGGGATAGTCTGTGTTGGTACGTGTGAGAGAGATCCACCTTTCCAAGTTGTTGGGGTTCATCTCATACTTCTGAAGGTTTGAGGGTGCTGCCTGTTCCATACTCCCCCTACTCCTAGCCTTTTAGGGGTACAAACAATAGTAATTGGGGCCTAGTGTGGTTGTGTACGTGTGATATACATACACTTTTTTTGGATCATATTTTCTATTCCGCTATTTAATCAAAAACCTTTGGGGATCAGTTAAATTGGGGGATAGTCTGTGTTGGTACGTGTGAGAGAGATCCACCTTTCCAAGTTTTTGGGGTTCATCTCATACTTCTGAAGATTTGAGGGTGCTGCCTGTTCCATACCCCCCCTACTCCTCATCTAGCCTTTTAGGGGTACAAACAATAGTAATTGGGGCCTAGTGTGGTTGTGTACGTGTGATATACATACACTTTTTTTGGATCATATTTTCTATTCCGCTATTTAATCAAAAACCTTTGGGGATCAGTTAAATTGGGGGATAGTCTGTGTTGGTACGTGTGAGAGAGATCCACCTTTCCAAGTTGTTGGGGTTCATCTCATACTTCTGAAGGTTTGAGGGTGCTGCCTGTTCCATACTCCCCCTACTCCTCATCTAGCCTTTTAGGGGTACAAACAATAGTAATTGGGGCCTAGTGTGGTTGTGTACGTGTGATATACATACACTTTTTTTGGATCATATTTTCTATTCCGCTATTTAATCAAAAACCTTTGGGGATCAGTTAAATTGGGGGATAGTCTGTGTTGGTACGTGTGAGAGAGATCCACCTTTCCAAGTTGTTGGGGTTCATCTCATACTTCTGAAGGTTTGAGGGTGCTGCCTGTTCCATACTCCCCCTACTCCTAGCCTTTTAGGGGTACAAACAATAGTAATTGGGGCCTAGTGTGGTTGTGTACGTGTGATATACATACACTTTTTTTGGATCATATTTTCTATTCCGCTATTTAATCAAAAACCTTTGGGGATCAGTTAAATTGGGGGATAGTCTGTGTTGGTACGTGTGAGAGAGATCCACCTTTCCAAGTTGTTGGGGTTCATCTCATACTTCTGAAGGTTTGAGGGTGCTGCCTGTTCCATACCCCCCCTACTCCTCATCTAGCCTTTTAGGGGTACAAACAATAGTAATTGGGGCCTAGTGTGGTTGTGTACGTGTGATATACATACACTTTTTTTGGATCATATTTTCTATTCCGCTATTTAATCAAAAACCTTTGGGGATCAGTTAAATTGGGGGATAGTCTGTGTTGGTACGTGTGAGAGAGATCCACCTTTCCAAGTTGTTGGGGTTCATCTCATACTTCTGAAGGTTTGAGGGTGCTGCCTGTTCCATACTCCCCCTACTCCTCATCTAGCCTTTTAGGGGTACAAACAATAGTAATTGGGGCCCAGTGTGGTTGTGTACGTGTGATATACATACACTTTTTTTGGATCATATTTTCTATTCCGCTATTTAATCAAAAACCTTTGGGGATCAGTTAAATTGGGGGATAGTCTGTGTTGGTACGTGTGAGAGAGATCCACCTTTCCAAGTTGTTGGGGTTCATCTCATACTTCTGAAGGTTTGAGGGTGCTGCCTGTTCCATACTCCCCCTACTCCTAGCCTTTTAGGGGTACAAACAATAGTAATTGGGGCCTAGTGTGGTTGTGTACGTGTGATATACATACACTTTTTTTGGATCATATTTTCTATTCCGCTATTTAATCAAAAACCTTTGGGGATCAGTTAAATTGGGGGATAGTCTGTGTTGGTACGTGTGAGAGAGATCCACCTTTCCAAGTTGTTGGGGTTCATCTCATACTTCTGAAGGTTTGAGGGTGCTGCCTGTTCCATACTCCCCCTACTCCTAGCCTTTTAGGGGTACAAACAATAGTAATTGGGGCCTAGTGTGGTTGTGTACGTGTGATATACATACACTTTTTTTGGATCATATTTTCTATTCCGCTATTTAATCAAAAACCTTTGGGGATCAGTTAAATTGGGGGATAGTCTGTGTTGGTACGTGTGAGAGAGATCCACCTTTCCAAGTTTTTGGGGTTCATCTCATACTTCTGAAGATTTGAGGGTGCTGCCTGTTCCATACCCCCCCTACTCCTCATCTAGCCTTTTAGGGGTACAAACAATAGTAATTGGGGCCTAGTGTGGTTGTGTACGTGTGATATACATACACTTTTTTTGGATCATATTTTCTATTCCGCTATTTAATCAAAAACCTTTGGGGATCAGTTAAATTGGGGGATAGTCTGTGTTGGTACGTGTGAGAGAGATCCACCTTTCCAAGTTGTTGGGGTTCATCTCATACTTCTGAAGGTTTGAGGGTGCTGCCTGTTCCATACTCCCCCTACTCCTCATCTAGCCTTTTAGGGGTACAAACAATAGTAATTGGGGCCTAGTGTGGTTGTGTACGTGTGATATACATACACTTTTTTTGGATCATATTTTCTATTCCGCTATTTAATCAAAAACCTTTGGGGATCAGTTAAATTGGGGGATAGTCTGTGTTGGTACGTGTGAGAGAGATCCACCTTTCCAAGTTGTTGGGGTTCATCTCATACTTCTGAAGGTTTGAGGGTGCTGCCTGTTCCATACTCCCCCTACTCCTAGCCTTTTAGGGGTACAAACAATAGTAATTGGGGCCTAGTGTGGTTGTGTACGTGTGATATACATACACTTTTTTTGGATCATATTTTCTATTCCGCTATTTAATCAAAAACCTTTGGGGATCAGTTAAATTGGGGGATAGTCTGTGTTGGTACGTGTGAGAGAGATCCACCTTTCCAAGTTGTTGGGGTTCATCTCATACTTCTGAAGGTTTGAGGGTGCTGCCTGTTCCATACCCCCCCTACTCCTCATCTAGCCTTTTAGGGGTACAAACAATAGTAATTGGGGCCTAGTGTGGTTGTGTACGTGTGATATACATACACTTTTTTTGGATCATATTTTCTATTCCGCTATTTAATCAAAAACCTTTGGGGATCAGTTAAATTGGGGGATAGTCTGTGTTGGTACGTGTGAGAGAGATCCACCTTTCCAAGTTGTTGGGGTTCATCTCATACTTCTGAAGGTTTGAGGGTGCTGCCTGTTCCATACTCCCCCTACTCCTCATCTAGCCTTTTAGGGGTACAAACAATAGTAATTGGGGCCCAGTGTGGTTGTGTACGTGTGATATACATACACTTTTTTTGGATCATATTTTCTATTCCGCTATTTAATCAAAAACCTTTGGGGATCAGTTAAATTGGGGGATAGTCTGTGTTGGTACGTGTGAGAGAGATCCACCTTTCCAAGTTGTTGGGGTTCATCTCATACTTCTGAAGGTTTGAGGGTGCTGCCTGTTCCATACCCCCCCTACTCCTCATCTAGCCTTTTAGGGGTACAAACAACAGTAATTGGGGCCTAGTGTGGTTGTGTACGTGTGATATACATACACTTTTTTTGGATCATATTTTCTATTCCGCTATTTAATCAAAAACCTTTGGGGATCAGTTAAATTGGGGGATAGTCTGTGTTGGTACGTGTGAGAGAGATCCACCTTTCCAAGTTTTTGGGGTTCATCTCATACTTCTGAAGATTTGAGGGTGCTGCCTGTTCCATACCCCCCCTACTCCTCATCTAGCCTTTTAGGGGTACAAACAATAGTAATTGGGGCCTAGTGTGGTTGTGTACGTGTGATATACATACACTTTTTTTGGATCATATTTTCTATTCCGCTATTTAATCAAAAACCTTTGGGGATCAGTTAAATTGGGGGATAGTCTGTGTTGG
Organism: Pelophylax lessonae; assembly: GCF_965119305.1. Classification (NCBI taxonomy): domain Eukaryota; kingdom Metazoa; phylum Chordata; class Amphibia; order Anura; family Ranidae; genus Pelophylax; species Pelophylax lessonae. The sequence goes on along the minus strand of NC_138778.1, from coordinate 154,330,442 downwards.
TACGTGTGAGAGAGATCCACCTTTCCAAGTTGTTGGGGTTCATCTCATACTTCTGAAGGTTTGAGGGTGCTGCCTGTTCCATACCCCCCCTACTCCTCATCTAGCCTTTTAGGGGTACAAACAATAGTAATTGGGGCCTAGTGTGGTTGTGTACGTGTGATATACATACACTTTTTTTGGATCATATTTTCTATTCCGCTATTTAATCAAAAACCTTTGGGGATCAGTTAAATTGGGGGATAGTCTGTGTTGGTACGTGTGAGAGAGATCCACCTTTCCAAGTTTTTGGGGTTCATCTCATACTTCTGAAGATTTGAGGGTGCTGCCTGTTTCATACCCCCCCTACTCCTCATCTAGCCTTTTAGGGGTACAAACAATAGTAATTGGGGCCTAGTGTGGTTGTGTACGTGTGATATACATACACTTTTTTTGGATCATATTTTCTATTCCGCTATTTAATCAAAAACCTTTGGGGATCAGTTAAATTGGGGGATAGTCTGTGTTGGTACGTGTGAGAGAGATCCACCTTTCCAAGTTGTTGGGGTTCATCTCATACTTCTGAAGGTTTGAGGGTGCTGCCTGTTCCATACTCCCCCTACTCCTCATCTAGCCTTTTAGGGGTACAAACAATAGTAATTGGGGCCCAGTGTGGTTGTGTACGTGTGATATACATACACTTTTTTTGGATCATATTTTCTATTCCGCTATTTAATCAAAAACCTTTGGGGATCAGTTAAATTGGGGGATAGTCTGTGTTGGTACGTGTGAGAGAGATCCACCTTTCCAAGTTGTTGGGGTTCATCTCATACTTCTGAAGGTTTGAGGGTGCTGCCTGTTCCATACCCCCCCTACTCCTCATCTAGCCTTTTAGGGGTACAAACAATAGTAATTGGGGCCTAGTGTGGTTGTGTACGTGTGATATACATACACTTTTTTTGGATCATATTTTCTATTCCGCTATTTAATCAAAAACCTTTGGGGATCAGTTAAATTGGGGGATAGTCTGTGTTGGTACGTGTGAGAGAGATCCACCTTTCCAAGTTGTTGGGGTTCATCTCATACTTCTGAAGGTTTGAGGGTGCTGCCTGTTCCATACTCCCCCTACTCCTCATCTAGCCTTTTAGGGGTACAAACAATAGTAATTGGGGCCTAGTGTGGTTGTGTACGTGTGATATACATACACTTTTTTTGGATCATATTTTCTATTCCGCTATTTAATCAAAAACCTTTGGGGATCAGTTAAATTGGGGGATAGTCTGTGTTGGTACGTGTGAGAGAGATCCACCTTTCCAAGTTGTTGGGGTTCATCTCATACTTCTGAAGGTTTGAGGGTGCTGCCTGTTCCATACTCCCCCTACTCCTCATCTAGCCTTTTAGGGGTACAAACAATAGTAATTGGGGCCTAGTGTGGTTGTGTACGTGTGATATACATACACTTTTTTTGGATCATATTTTCTATTCCGCTATTTAATCAAAAACCTTTGGGGATCAGTTAAATTGGGGGATAGTCTGTGTTGGTACGTGTGAGAGAGATCCACCTTTCCAAGTTGTTGGGGTTCATCTCATACTTCTGAAGGTTTGAGGGTGCTGCCTGTTCCATACTCCCCCTACTCCTCATCTAGCCTTTTAGGGGTACAAACAATAGTAATTGGGGCCTAGTGTGGTTGTGTACGTGTGATATACATACACTTTTTTTGGATCATATTTTCTATTCCGCTATTTAATCAAAAACCTTTGGGGATCAGTTAAATTGGGGGATAGTCTGTGTTGGTACGTGTGAGAGAGATCCACCTTTCCAAGTTTTTGGGGTTCATCTCATACTTCTGAAGATTTGAGGGTGCTGCCTGTTCCATACCCCCCCTACTCTTCATCTAGCCTTTTAGGGGTACAAACAATAGTAATTGGGGCCTAGTGTGGTTGTGTACGTGTGATATACATACACTTTTTTTGGATCATATTTTCTATTCCGCTATTTAATCAAAAACCTTTGGGGATCAGTTAAATTGGGGGATAGTCTGTGTTGGTACGTGTGAGAGAGATCCACCTTTCCAAGTTTTTGGGGTTCATCTCATACTTCTGAAGATTTGAGGGTGCTGCCTGTTCCATACTCCTCCTCCTACTGCTCAACCATCCTTTTAGGGGTACAAACAATAGTAGTTGGGGCCTAGTGTGGTGGTGTACGTGCGAGATACATACACTTTCTTTTTGATCATATTTTCTATTCCGCTATTCAATTAAAACCTTTGGGGATCAATTCAATTGCGAGATAGTCTGTGTCGGTACGTGTGAGATCCACCTTTCCAAGTTGTTGGGGTTCATCTCATACTTCTGAAGATTTGAGGGTGCTGCCTGTTCCATACTCCTGCTCCTACTGCTCAACCATCCTTTTAGGGGTACAAACAATAGTAATTGGGGCCTAGTGTGGTTGTGTACGTGCGAGATACATACACTTTTTTTGATCATATTTCCTATTCCGCTATTCAATAAAAACCTTTGAGGATCAATTGAATTGCGGGATAGTCTGTGTCGGTACGTGTGAGATCCACCTTTCCAAGTTTTTGGGGTTCATCTCATACTTCTGAAGATTTGAGGGTGCTGCCTGTTCCATACTCCTCCTCCTACTCCTCATCCATCCTTTTAGGGGTACAAACAATAGTAATTGGGGCCTAGTGTGGTTGTGTACGTGCGAGATACATACACTTTTTTTGATCATATTTCCTATTCCGCTATTCAATAAAAACCTTTGAGGATCAATTGAATTGCGGGATAGTCTGTGTCGGTACGTGTGAGATCCACCTTTCCAAGTTTTTGGGGTTCATCTCATACTTCTGAAGATTTGAGGGTGCTGCCTGTTCCATACTCCTCCTCCTACTCCTCATCCATCCTTTTAGGGGTACAAACAATAGTAATTGGGGCCTAGTGTGGTTGTGTACGTGCGAGATACATACACTTTTTTTGATCATATTTCCTATTCCGCTATTCAATAAAAACCTTTGAGGATCAATTGAATTGCGGGATAGTCTGTGTCGGTACGTGTGAGATCCACCTTTCCAAGTTTTTGGGGTTCATCTCATACTTCTGAAGATTTGAGGGTGCTGTCTGTTCCATACTCCTCCTACTCCTCATCCATCCTTTTAGGGGTAGAAACAATAGTAATTGGGGCCTAGTGTGGTTTTGTACGTGCGAGATACATACACTTTTTTGGATCATATTTCCTATTCCGCTATTCAATAAAAACCTTTCTAGGGCAAGATCTTAAATTACAGAAATATGAGGAGACCGTCAAATAAGGGCCGTGGCCTGGGTCGTGGTGCTGCTGGTAGAGCTCCTGTTGCAAGGAGAGGACGTGGTCGATCTGTGCCAGCTACACGCACAAGTGAAACACCTTCCTCAAGTGTGAGTAGGCGACAGAACCTGCATCAGTTTTTGGTAGGGCATCAAACGCCCCTAGAAGTGATGAGGCCAGAACAAGTTGAGGCGATAGTAGATTGGTTTGCTGCTGACAGTGCCTCCAGTTCCTTCACATTGTCTCCCACCCAGTCTACTGCAGAAAGGTCAGAGTTGGCACCTGCAGCCAATGTCCAACCGTCTTTCACCTCACCCCCTTGCAAATCAGGCCAGCAGTCTGAGCCCCAAGCCATACAGCAGTCTCTTATTCTTTTTGAGGACTCTGTCAGCAGGGTTTCCCAGGGCCATCCACCTAGCCCTGCCCCAGAAGTGGAAGAGATTGAGTGCAGCGATGCCCAACCACTTATTTCTCAAGATGAGTACATGCAAGGATCATCGCAGCACGTCTCCGATGATGACGAAACGCAGGTGCCAACTGCTGCGGCGTTCAGCATTGTGGAGACCGACAAGGAGGGCAGGGGTGAAGACTGGGTGGAAGATGATGTGGAGGACGATGAGGTCCTCGACCCCACATGGAATGAACGTCATGCAGGTGACCTGAGTAGTTTGGAGGAAGAGGCGGTGGTCGCACAGAGCCACCAGCACAGCAGAAGAGGGAGCAGGGTGCAGAAGCGGAGCGGCCGTGCCCTAGACACTACGCCCGCTACTGCCCAACGCAGCAAGGGAACGAGCGCACCAAAGTCAGCTCAAAGGAGTTCTCTAGCGTGGAAGTTCTTTAGAAAATGTGCTGATGACAGGACACGAGTGGTTTGCACCCTGTGCAATCAGAGCTTGAAGCGAGGCATAAACCTTCTCAACCTGAGCACAACCTGCATGATCAGGCATCTAAGTGCAAAGCACGAGCTGCAGTGGAGTACACACCTTCAAAACCAAGAAACGTCTCTGGCTCATCCTGCTTCCTCTTCTGCTGCAGTCTCGGCCGCTCCAGCCACATCTGTAGTGATACCGGCACCTGCCACCCCGCAAACAGACGATCTGTCAGCAACACCACCACCTGGGTCACCAACAACCATCTCCACAATGTCCCGTGGAAGCGTTCAGCTTTCCATCTCCCAAACACTTGAGAGGAAGAGGAAGTACCCCCCTACCCACCCGCGATCCCTGGCCCTGAATGCCAGCATTTCAAAATTATTGGCCTTTGAAATGCTGTCATTCCGTCTGGTGGAGACGCACAGTTTTAAAAACCTTATGTCGGTGGCTGTCCCACAGTACGTCGTGCCCAGCCGCCACTACTTTTCCAGGCAAGCCATCCCTTCCCTGCACAACCAAGTGGGGGAAAATATCAGGTGTGCACTGCGCAACGCCATCTGTGCCAAGGTCCACCTAACTACGGATACGTGGACCAGTAAGCATGGTCAGGGGCGTTATATCTCCCAAACGGCACACTGGGTAAATGCAGTGGCGGATGGGCCTGAGGCGGATAGCAATTTGGCGCATGTCCTTCCACCACCGAGGATTGCAGGGCGCTTCAGTTTGCCTCCTGTTCCTAACTCCTCCTACTCCGCTTCCTCATCCTCTACCGCCTCCTCATCCGGACAGCGTAACACCTTCACCACCAACTTCAGCATGGTCAGGGGTAAACGACAGCAGGCAGTTTTACAACTTGCCTGTTTGGGGGACAAACCACACACCGCGCAGGAGTTGTGGAGGAGCATGGAACAGCAGACAAATGAGTGGTTGCTGCCAGCGAGCCTCAAGCCCGGCCTGGTGGTGTGCGATAACGGGCGAAATCTCATAGCAGCTCTGGGCCTAGCCGGTTTGACGCACATCCCTTGCCTGGCGCATGTGCTGAATTTGGTGGTGCAGAGGTTCCTTAAAAACTACCCCGATATGTCAGAGCTGCTGCAGAAAGTGCGGGCCGTTTGTGCGCACTTTCGGCGTTCTCACCCTGCTACTGCTCGCCTGGCAGCGCTGCAGCGTAACTTCGGCCTTCCCGCTCACCGCCTCATATGTGACGTGCCCACAAGGTGGAACTCCACCTTGCACATGCTGGAAAGACTGTGCGAGCAGCAGCAGGCCATAGTGGAGTTTCAGCTGCAGCACGCACGCGTGAGTCGCTCTGCGGAACAGCACCACTTCACCACCAATAACTGGGCCTCCATGCGAGACCTGTGTGCCTTGTTGCGCTGTTTTGAGTACTCCACCAACATGGCCAGTGGCAATGACGCCGTTCTCAGCTTAACTATCCCACTTCTATGCCTCCTTGAAAAAACAATTCGGGCGATGATGGAAGAGGATGTGGCACAGGATGAGGAGGAGGAGGAGGATGAAGAGGTAACATTTCCAAGGCTTTCAGGGCAGTCATTCGCAAGGGGCTCCGAGGGTGGGTTCCTGCACACGCAAACGCCAGGGACGCAATTGTCCAGCAGGGGCACAGTTCTGGAGGATGAGGAGGATGAGGAGGAGGAGGAGCTGGAGGAGGAGATGGAACCATGTTCACAGCAGGGTGGCACCCAGGCCAGCTCATGGCCATCACTGGTGCGTGGCTGGGGGGATACAGAGGACACGGACGATACACCTCCCACAGAGGACAGCCTTTCGTCGCCTCTGGGCAGCCTGGCACACATGAGCGATTACATGCTGCAGTGTCTCCACAACGACCGCCGAGTTGCCCACATTCTAACTTGTGCTGATTACTGGGTGGCCACGCTGCTGGATCCCCGTTACAAGGACAACGTACCGTCCTTAATTCACTCACTGGAGCGCGATCGCAAGATGCGCGAGTACAAGCGCACGCTGGTAGACGCCATGCTGCTGGCATTCCCATCTGACAGCGGGGCCACAGTGGAAGCACAAGGCAGAGGAGGAGGAGGAGGAGGTCGCCAACGCAACCAGGGCACCGCCAGCACCTCAGAAGGCAGGGTTAGCATGGCCGAAATGTGGAAAAGCTTTGTCAGCACGCCACAACAAACAGCAGCACCAGCAGCTCAGATGGAACGTCTTAGCAGGAGGCAGCATTTTACCAACATGGTGGAGCAGTATGTGTGCACACGCCTACATGTAGTGAATGACGGGTCTGCCCCCTTCAACTTCTGGGTCTCCAAATTGGGCACATGGCCTGAGCTTGCCCTTTACGCCTTGGAGGTGCTGGCGTGCCCTGCAGCCAGTGTATTATCTGAACGGGTATTTAGCACGGCTGGGGGCGTTATAACAGACAAGCGCAGCCGCCTGTCCAGAGACAATGTGGACAAGCTCACGTTCATTAAAATGAACCAGGCATGGATCCCACGGGACTTTTCCGTACCTTATGCAGAATAGCAATGGATACCGACCTTACCCACCCATTGTTCCATTTTTGCTCTTTCTCACTCTTTTGGGGTGTACCCTCATTTAAAATTTTTGAAAAGAAGCAGTGTTGGCTACCTCGTCCTCCTCCTCAGGGCCAGATTAATGTAGGGGCTATTGGAGCTGCAGCTCCAGGCCCCTACCTTTTATATAGGCCCCGGGTTGGCCATATTCACTGTTACCGCTCTTCTGTCACTTGTAAACACAGAAGTCTGGCTTCTATGCTCGCTTCCCCAGGCAGCACCCTCAGAACCTCCCCACACAGCGTGAAGGCCGGACAAGGAGGGACAGTTGGCGATGCATGGATGTGTTTATGGGCTTCAGAGACAGCATCCCATGTTGAATTAGGCATGCATGGCTGCACCCTTCCTCCTCTGGGTGCATGGCAAGGCACGGCCCTTAAGGCCCTTCAAAATCCTCAGCACCAAGCCCATGATGCTGTTAATCCGGCCCTGGTCCTCCTCCACCGCCGCTTCCACCTACACCGCCCATAGGTGTGCGCAGCCTATTGCATTAAGGTGTGCACCCCAAAGTTGAAATACACATGCATGTGTTTGCCAGCAGGGAGAGTAATGTATCGGGGCCATGTACCTGTAGGCAAGGAGAAATAGAGCAGAGCAGGTCCCAGGGAGATCTTTCCCATCTCCTCACTGGCAATGCTATGTGCCCTAGGTGATTAGGGTGTGCCCAGGCACACCCAGCACACCCTGTGCGCACGCCTATGTCACCGCCACATCCACCACCACCTCAACCTCCCTCCTACTCCATATGGGCCTCGTCCTTCAGAGATGAAGAAGAACATTGTTTTATTTTTCTGTTTTTTTTTGTTGTTTTAAGTTATTTCCCTATCCACATTTGTTTGCAGAGCACTTGCCATGCTCTTAATTACGTTTTGCTGCCATTTGCAGCACTCTAGCCCTTTCCTTTGGTGTTTTAGAGCCATTTTAGTGCCTTAAAGTTCGGGTCCCCATTGACTTCAATGGGGTTCGGTGTCCGGGAAAAGTTCGGTAAAAGTCCGGGACACGGACCCGGACTTTTTTTTAAAGTTCGGCCGAACCCGTCGAACACGGACATCTAGGTGTCCGCTCAACCCTAGACGTGATAACTTTTGTGTAAACCAATCAAAATACGCTTATTGTGATTTTTTTTTTTACCAAAAATATGTAGCAGAATACAAATTGGCCTAAAATGATGAACAAATTCGATTTTTTAACATTTTTTTTATTGGGAATGTTATATAGCTAAAAGCAAAAAATATTGTTTTTTTTTTCAGAATTGTCGCTCTTTTTTTGTTTATAGGGCAAAAAATTAAAATCGCACAGGTGATTGAATGTTACCAAAAGAAAGCTCTATTTGTGGGAAAAAAAGGAAATCAATTTTATTTGGGTACAGCGTTGCACGACCGCACAATTGTCCATTAAAGTAACGCAGTGCCAAATCGCAAAAAAAGGCCCTGGTCATTAAGGGGGAAAATTTTCCGATCAAGAAGTGGTTAAAAAAATTAACAAAAGATAACGTTTTTCTCTTACCGGTAACAATTTCTTTTTGCTGCAAGCAGTGTATACTGCCGGCCCATTTCCAGCATCTGTAAGGTTGAGTCAAAAAGAATGACTTCATCAGTTACCATCCAATGGTAAAGAGGAGCAATGGGAACAGGAGAAGATGGTGACGGGACGGGACGGGACGGGACGGGTGGGGGTGATAAGGAAATCCTGCCAACTGTCAGCACTGGAGGAGGGAAAACAGCCAGGTGAGTTTGCCAACATGTGCAAATATTCCCTAATTACTTGCACTTTATGAGTAGAGCAGTGGACTTAAAGTGCCTCCTTAAAGTGAGTGTAAACCATCACCTTGTAAAATAACCAATTCAGTTTAAAATAGAAATGAAAGGCAAAGCATTTTGTATAGATATATATAAATAAAAAACATTATAAATACTTTTTTCCCTTTTTTATAAGGTGATCACATTCCCTCTGTTCTCAGCTGCATAAGAGCTGGGGAGAGGAGAAGCAGCAGCACACTGAGCTTCCCAGTGAATGGCTGTGCAGCGGGGGCAGGACAGGTCTGATCATTGGAGGAGAGCAGGTTGCGTTTCCAGCATAGTTATAGAAATGACCACGGTGTGCTCTCCTGCTTGGTGTGGTCAGTTTTGAATAGGATAGCAGAGGGGCTGGCTGGAACACAATGGGGATTTCATATAAAGGAAGCAAGGATATTTTTTTATACAAGTACACATATCAGGAATATGAAGTGTTGGGGTAACAAACGCTTTAGGATGTAATTTATATTTGTTCTCCTTTTATTGCCTTAACGTAGAAATCCATTTATGTGTTTGATTTATATTTCTATTTCATGTGTTTTATCGGTACCGGCACCAATAACACTTCTTATACACCTATTATATAAATACAATTTATCACTTTGATGTACTTTATGACAATAAATATGGCCAGCTGTCACTTTCTATTATGTGTGCCTATTGCTCAAAAGAAAAGCTGTATCACATCTAACTGGAACTATTATTTCCTGTTATAAATGGATTCATTAGGTCAGTCAACCACATGTCAAGTGTTGCTAGTAAGGTGCAACTAGATATTGGTTCCAGTATCTCAGTAGATGATTGCATAGTATAGATTTAACAAACGATCAATAAGGTATACAGGCGAGACAAATGGCTACAGCTTTGTTTGCAGTGATTTTCCATCACACCCCTGGGTACTTGCGGACTCCAAGATCGAACTGCATTGTTTCAATTAAATTATAATTATATGCATATATTTTTTTAAAAAGTTATATAATATGAATCATAATTCATAAACTTTTGTATCACTTGACCTTCCCTTTTAGATTGTAAGCTCTAATGAGCAGGACCCTTTGATTCCTCCGCTATATAAATCCTATATAATAATAATAATAATAATTTGCATATATTGGTTCTGTCAGACATTATTTATTATTATATATTATATTATATTTTATTTTTTATTATTATTTTATATTTTTATTTTATATTATATTATTATTATATTAATATTATATGTTATATTTTATTTTATATATATATTAATATTATATTATTATTATTATAATAATACTAATAATTAGCATATATTGGTTCTGTCAGACATTATTTATTATTATTATACATTATACATGATTTATATAGCGCCAACAGTTTGCGCAGCGCTTTGAAATATGAGGGAAGACAATACAGTTATAATACAATTCAATACAGGAAGAATTAGAGGGCCCTGCTAGATAGAGCTTACAATATAGAAGGGAGGTAAATTAGCAGTTTAGTTTCACGTAGTACTTGATAGAAATGACACATAATAAAATGTAATCACTTCTCCCAAATGGACATACCTGTACATCCTTGGAGTTCAGTGGTTATACCAGGATGATGGGTGCACCTACAGGCATTATCTGGTATAATTTTTTGCAGCCGGCGATCCCCTTTGAGGCAGAAGTGATCCAAGTGGCTAATTAGCCACTTGATCACTTCTGCGTGTGTCGGAAGGGGGGTCCCACCCTTCCCCTCCCATCGCTGTTGCGGAGGCCGGGAATGATGCGGCTGGTGGCAATGGTTGCCTGGTACAGAGAGAAAGGAACTGACATCGTTCCCCTCTCTCTCTAACCCAGGAAACCAGGAACGATGAGTATTTCATCACTTCCGGTTCCGCCCCTTTGTTTAACTGTCCACCAGCGGCCAGAGAAGTAGCCGATCAGACCGATCTCGGTCTGATCGGCTGCATAGGGGCAGAAGAGAGATTTGGGGTCTAATAGACCCCAAATCTCTCCATAAAGAGCACCTGTCACAGCCCATACTGTTGTTCATCCTTTGTGATAGCAATAAAGGTATTATGAAAAAATAAAAAAGTAAAGCGCCCACCATGCTAACACGCAAATGCGAACACATACGTAAACAGTGATCGCACCACACGTGTGAGGTATTGTCGCGAACGTCAGGGCAAAAGCAATAATTCTAGCAACAGACCTCCTGTGCTACTCCAAACTGGTAACCTGTAAAGGCATTTAAAGCTTCACCTATGGAAAATTTTAGGCATCGTAGTTTGCCGCCATTGCACGGCAGATGCAATTTTAAAGCGTGACATGCTAGGTATCTATTTTCTCGGTGTAACATCATCTTTCACATTATACAAAAAACTGGGCTAACTTTAATGTTTTGTTTCTTTTTAATTCGTGAAATTATAATTTTTTATTCCAAAAATATTAAGATTGAAAAACTGCTGCGCCAATACCGTGTGACATAAAAAAATTGCAACACTCACCATTTTATTCTATAGGGTCTCTGCTAAAAAAAAAAAAAATCGAACTACTCTCAAAAATGTTCCCTCCCCTTCTAAGACCAATTCTGACTAACCTGTGTAAGAAATAACTGTATACTTACTTATTTTCAGGCTGCTCTGTTCTGGTCATGTGATCTCCTCTGTGTCAGCCGCGCCGGGAGAGTAGAGAGCGCTTGATGATGGCTGGGACTGTGACATCACCCGTAGCTTAAAGGAATAGATGGAGCTGGCAACCCTGTATTCTGTAGAACAAATGTATTAACTACATAAGAATGATAATAAAACAAAGAAGCTGACGCGTTTCAGCAAGAGCCTTAGTCGTAGCAGCCATAGGCTTCTATGGCCCATCTGTTGTCCGCGTTGCCTCCCTATCCCCTGCAGACAGAGGTTAGCAGTTTAGCCAGAATAGGTGTTAGGAGGGGGAGGGGACATTTTATAGAGTAGTTAGGTTTTGCATGGAATTCTACTTTAAATTGCCAGCAAATAACATTTTATTGGTGGCTTTTTAATCTCTTGCCGACCGACCGCCGAAGATATATTGCGGCAGGCTGGCTCAGCTGCGCAAACCGACGTATGGGTACATCAGTTCGTGGGAGCGGTCCTGTGGGCAAAAGCACGCCGCCGGCAGCCCTCGCCCGCCCTCACTAGGCAGCGGGGTTGCCGATCCACAGGACCCGTGATGGGTCCCCGCTCAGAGAAAAGGACGCTCTGCTGTTGTAAACACAGCTGACCATTGTTCTCTCTAAAATGATCATAGAGCCCCTGTGATCCCCCTATTTAGGATCACAGGTCTCTGTGTTCATTTCACAAGTCCCTCCCCCATACAGTTAGAAAACACTCCCCTGGGCTCACATTTAACCCTTTGATCACCTCTAGGTTAACCCCTTTCCTGCCAGTGTCATTATTACAGTAACAGTGCATATTTTTTGCACTGATTACTGTAGTAATGTCACTGGTACCCCCAAAAGTGTTATAAAAGTTAGTTAGGGGTCCGATCTGTCGGCCGCAATGTCACAGTCCCGCTAAAAATTGCTGATCGCCACCATTACTAGTAAAAAATTAATAAATAAATAAAAATGACATAAATCTTACCCCTAGTTTGTAGACACGATAACTTTTGCGCAAACCAATCAAAAAACGCTTATTGGATTTTTTTTGTTTTTTTTTACCAAAAATATGTGGCAGAATACAAATTGGCCTAAAAGGATGAAAAAAAACGATTTTTTACATTTTTTTTGGGGGGGGGGATGTTATATAAGTGAAAAATATTGTTTTTTTTTTCTTTCAGAATTGTCGCTCTTTTTTTGTTTATAGAGCAAAAAAAAAAAAAAAATTGCACAGGCGATCAAATACCACCAAGACCGCGCATTTAACCAACATTTAAGTAACATTTAAGTAACACAGTGCCGAATCCCAAAAAAATGCCCTGGTCAATAAGGAGGCAAATCTTCTGGTCCAGAAGTGGTTAAAAGAAACAAAAAACTAACCAAAAAACAAACAAACAAACAAACAGAACAGCACACAGACCCCTCCATAGATCCTAAAAATATATAACAGACTCTTAGGGGTCTGTTATTTATTTTCGGGGCCCTTTGGGGTCTGTGTGTAATTTTTTCTGCGTGTCATTGCTTTAAAAAATACACTGCTCCCAGTCAAATGGAATTTTTTTTTTTTTGCATCGGTACATATTTTCAAGGACAGTGTACAACCCTTATGCTCTAAATGGGAAGTGCTTCCTGTTCATTTGCAAACTGAAGCATGGTAAACAGTTTACCATGCTTCAGTTATGAACAGACACAGTGAGTGTGTTCATTAGGAAAAGGAAGGGTCTAGTAAAAGACATATTTACTAACCCCTTCCTCTGCTCTTTGTTCTGAAACATTCTCTGCAGCATCCAGGGGTAGATGACAGGAAGGAAGCCAGCAGCGCTGCGGTGGGGGGGATACAACACGTGGGGAAGCCTGGCCCGAGGAGGAATCGGTACCGCACATAGTGATCAGTGTCATCTTAGGAGCATTAAAGGGCCCCGGGCAATGCAGTGCACTGGGGCCCCACCTATACATTCACCCACGAGACTAAAAATTCTAATTATCGATAAGGCGATATTTATTGGTACAGCAGTGCCAGGCTAATGACAGCTTCCAAGTTCGGCGGCTGGGTCTGGTGAATACACACACAGACAGGAGTCAGACTTGCCTGTCCTGTGTGAGCCTGTTCCCATGGAGGCAGACAGGCATTCCTTCAGTTGTGGCTCCCCCTCCACGGCCCAAGTGGCCTGACAGCAGCGCAGGGCCGACAGGCGTTGCCACCTGCTAAGTTCGGCAGCGGGATGCACATGGGAATCGGGGACTAATGCTTGGCTGGGGCTGGGTCACTGGGCAGGTGGGGCCTTCCCAGCAAGTGGGGCCCCCGGGCAACTTCCCAGCATGCCCACTCTGTAAGATGGCCCTGATAGTGATTACGGTGCCCCCTGGCACACCCCCTGTGCATGCCTATGCAGATCGGCTCCCATTTATTTTAGTGGACCACTGAACCCTGCTCGAACCGAACCTAGGACAATTTGGCTCATCACTAGTCCTGAAATATGACCTCAATGCTTTACCAAGTATGCTGTATGTATCACAGAAAGACCAACTTCATTGATAAAATGTGGTTGTTAAAAAAGCACTTACAATATACACCAGGGAGGTGTTACTCATTAGCACCATGTTATTGGTAAAATATTACTGCTTGCTAAGCAGCCCATGTAATGAGTGCACTGTGCTCCTGTTTTCCCTGCTATGTCAGCACTTAGGACACAGCATTCCATCTGTCCCATGCAATATCTGCCAATTACCAGACACATGGCAACATGATACCATCTCTTCCACATACAGCACTACTGATAGCATTCTGCAGGAAGACTGGATAATAAGCTTTGTTCAAACTCCACTTTTTTCCCTTTGCCTTGATTCATGCATTTTTTAACTCGCAGTTTCAACAAAAGGATATTTTTTCTCTACAACTTGGTTATAAATTGTTGAAGGTGACATAACTAGGCCATTGTGCAGCCATTCCCAGACACAGCCAGCCGTAGTGCTTTCCTCTGTATGTTCACTTTCGACCTGTGTCAGCTCATTTTAACAAAACTGTTTCGTTCTTATCTCTCTTTATTGTATTTCGCTTATTTGTTTGCTCTTTTTGTTTCTGTGTATGTCCATCTGTTGATGGTCCATCTGTGTGGTCATCTGTTGACGGTGCTAGTAAAGGCAATGGAAGTCTTAACCACTAAGATTTTATTTGTACAAGTTCTGACAATTTATGTTCCCTGGCTGATGAAGACGAGTTTGCATCACTTTTTGTTTTCTAGCTAGACATATTAAAGGAGAAGTAGGGCCAAAGCTTTTTTGACCCTACCTCTCCTGTGGGTCACAGGAGTGCAGTTAGTTCTGCACTTCTGTGACCCATATTCAGTCGTCAGCTCCATATTCAGTCGTTAGCTGACACTCAGTCAGGCCAGTGCTTGGAAGACATGGTTTTTGTTACTTTACTTATATCTGTTAATCTTGCAAGTTATATATTTCCTCTATCTGGGTAGCTACATTGAACTCCTCCACTGTATCAATGGAGGGAGTCATCCTTGTTCCCAGGCTGGACTTCAAGCATGTCTGCCTTTGTTTATCTCTATTATATGAGGAATGGGAGGATTACTAGTTGCACAGGATGCCAGGGATGAGTCCTGGTGGGAGGTACAGTATGTGTCCCTATTATTTTGATTATGTCCCTTTAAGGGGTACGACGGAAAGCATTTTGAGTAGTCACCCATGAGGGGTTCTGGGGGGATCCATCACAAAGAGCAAAAACTAACTTTCAGTTTTCCTAGGATTAATAAATTCTCTTATGGGTCCCAGAATTCAGAGACTCAGAGAGATTTTGTGTTGAAAAGAGCCTCCGACTCTGACCACAGGTTCTGTGGTCCTGAATAGGTTAACCCATCTGCAAGAGAGGGCTGAAAAGGGCCAAAAGCAGTCAGCAGGTGTCCAAGAGATGTTGTGTGGAGCAAGACAAGCTTGTGAGAAGGAGCTATTTACTGTTTAGACTACTGAGATATGAGCTGTGGGGGTCTTTTCTTGGACCCCTGGAGCAGGCGGGGACTTTAAACCCTGTCATGGGACAAGGTTTATACTGACAGTGAACCAAAGTTGAATTTTATACCTGAGGTTGATGGACTGTTTTGTTTGTTTTCATGCTGAAAGGAAGACATTTTTATTTACCTTTTTGAAAAATAAAGACTGTTTGCTTTTACCAAGATGGCTGGCTGGTGATCCAAACTTTCTAAATATCACATATTTTACAGAAGGAAGTGTGACATACCCAATCAGGACAAGGACTTTTGGAGGGGACTGAAAGGTGGCCTATTGCCTACTGACTATGGGCCCTGGCTTTTAAGGGAACACTGCTCTTTGGGAGGTGTGTGTCTGGGGGACCCTTGGAGTTGTCTTGCTTCGGATTTGGGATTCTCTTGCCGAAATACACAGACTCTGGGAATCTAGGCCCGGGATACATATTTGAGCCCTCTATGCACAACCAGCAATGACTGCTTTAGACTGTGAGACTCAGAGCAGATGGTAATATGATCAGCTCAAAGCAACCTGATACTGGCCTTTTCTGCTATAGTCTGTTTATTAAGGTTTTACGTATCCTTGTCCCATTGTATGCCTCCTAGGTATACATTCCCATTGTTGAGTCACCTATTCTTTCTGTCTGGCTGATTATCTCCTGGAGGTGTGATTGCTATTGTGACTACACTACCTAGTTATTTGACCATTGTGGGATGTTATATGTTTATGTTGATTACCTTACTGTTTAATTAGCTTGATTTTTATTTTGGCTGTTCCAAAGCTATGTTAATTATCTTACTGTTTGCATAACGTGATCAAGCTCTTTTTGTGTGATATATAAATTCTGTGTGAGTTTACAATAAAGTTTGAGTTCCAGTTTGTATCTATGCTAATGTCCCCCTAGTCTTGGGTGCTCAGCGATAATATTTGGTTCCTGGGTCCAGATTGGATAAGGCTATATCTTGACGGAGGCAACCAAGCTGGGTACTGGATGGTTCTGTCACAGGAAAATTATTTTATTCTTTCAGTTCAGAGAATGTGAAGTTACAAGAGCACTTCAATTCTGGCAAGATCAACAGATATTTTCTGTACTTGCTGAAAAATGTGTCTCACCAAAAAAAAAAATGCAGTCACCACACTGGTAGGCTGCAATACATTTTTGGGTTTAGTTTTCATTATTTGTCTGTGTCTCTTCTAATTACCTGGTGCTTTCTTTAAATGAATTTACTGCAGTGCACTAATATCTTTGGGCAGCATGGTGGCTAAGTGGTTATTGTTCTCATCCTGCAGAATTTTGGTTCTAGGTTTAAAAAACATCTTCAGGGAGTTCGTACAATCTCCCCATATTTGTGTGGGATTTATCATGTGCCCTGGTTATTTCCTATAATCCGAAAACCTGGTCGGAGGTTAGCCCTGAATGTGTAAGAGACAATAGACTGTGAGCTCCTTTAGGGCAGCCTTTTTAAACCAGGGTGTCTAGGCACCCTGGGGTGCCTTATGGGTTCTTCAGGGGTGCCTTATGGGTTCTTCAGGGGTGCCTTGACAAAATGACCAAAAATTTCCCCAAATTGGGCAAAATGTACAAGTCAGTGGGTGGATCAAACCAAGCCATAGATTTTCAATGTGCAACATTACAACCTTGGGCACCATGTGGGCCAGCCGCCAGCATCCTAACAACTGGCCTCAATTGATAAGGAGGACATCTGACACCTTTGCCTTATCCTTGTTTGACCCTCGCCTCGTTCTGTCAGTACTGGAGTCATTTTGGCTGCATGGTGAAGAGAGAATGAGGTAGAACAAAGTGTAAATGCTTTGCAAGAATAAATTAGCTCAAATTTTGGGTGCCCTGTGTGTGTGGATGCTGCTGCAATAATATACAACTATTAGGAGTGCATCAACATTGTGTATAATTTGAAATGGTGCCTTGACTGGGAGAAGGTTGAGAAACATTGCTTTAGGGGATAGAACTGACTTACTATATCCTCTATAAATATATAATCTTTTCTGACTACCCAAGGGCACTTGGATCAATTCACCGGATCAAAATATTGTTCTATTAGCATTTAGTAATTATAGCTTTGAAAATGATTAATTGCAAGGCAATCAGCACTGTAAAGCTATGGGAAATAAGTCATGAAGAGATATTTTAACTGTGCTCCCGGAGAAATTTAGCCTTTTTTAAAGAGTGCGGGGAGTCAGGAGAGAATAGGTATTGTGAGCATCCCTTCTCCTTAGATATCTAAACCTACCAAATAAAATCACATTATACTAATGCTTTGTGACACAGCTGTTTAATCAGATAGTATAGATGTACAAGTCATAGGGGTACATTTTATTAACTATATTGAGAAAGACTGATTTATGTAAGTTCTCGTTCTTTAAAATACCTAGTTCTACTTTGTCCTATTATATAAATGTGTAGACCAAAATAATGCAATATAATTATGTGGGTTTTGCAAGGGGATTTACTGCACAGTACCTCACTATTACAACATAACTCAGCAGTGCCACAATTTACTAGGCTTAAGGTATTACTAGACCTATGGTGCAGTTACGTTTATAGCAAAGCAACCTCCACCCTGCCTTCCATTTTTATACCATGTGTCACGATCCAGCTAGATATTGTTGACTTGATCGTCCAGTTGCTTGTACAGTATCTTCCCGTCTGAGCCCATGCATGTGCTCTGCAATTACATTCACCACTATGGCCTTCTGGATATGGGTTCTGATATAATCATAATGCACCAAAGGTGTAATCACACTTTAAAATGACAACATATTATTTGGAAAATAAACTTTTGACCCACTTTCTGTAATCCAAAGGTGTCAAGGCATCTCCCACATCCTGGACTCACAGGAGAATGACTCACAGGAGATCAGGGGTGCTCCAAGTGCCTTTGTCAGAAAGCACAATGTGATCCTGGACCAGTGCAGTAAAGCAATGCAGTCTAGGACCCTTCTCAGCCTGTGATAAGACAATGAATGAACCCCAGAATACCCCTGAGGT
The DNA here is from genome assembly GCF_965119305.1 of Pelophylax lessonae. Classification (NCBI taxonomy): domain Eukaryota; kingdom Metazoa; phylum Chordata; class Amphibia; order Anura; family Ranidae; genus Pelophylax; species Pelophylax lessonae. The sequence continues at coordinate 154,312,332 of NC_138778.1, read as the reverse complement.
CATCTCTCTGATTTTTCCTTCAGTAAGTTTTTTCACTTACTGACCACTATCTGTTAGACTGATATCAGTGTGCAAATCAATAGAGCCCTAAATAGCTCACAGTACAGAACTTCAATTTCTTAGTCTGGATGCTGTGCCGGGGACTACAAAATGTTAATATAAGAATAGATTCAGGTACTTATGCAAACTCATTAAATACATTTTATATATATATATATTTATTAATTAAAAAAAAAAGTACATATAGTAACTAAAAATAACTGTCATTTTCACACAATTACAGTAACTGTATAGTAGACAAGTGAGCACAAATATGTATCATAAATTAAATAATTAAACAGTGACTTGTGTGCTTGTTGGGAAGGTCACCCCAAACGTAACGTGAGAAACACCATCGATCTGAAAATGTATGGAATTTTAGGGGACAATTCATATTCCCATGTAAAGATATGATTAACCAGTGTTTTCTACTGGACTACAGTAGGGAATGATATACTCATCCATTTAATATTAATGGCTTTGCAAGTATGGCCCTCTTTTGGGGTTAGTGTTATGAGAAACGGCCCTCCCCAAACAGGATATTGCACCAAACCTATAGGTAAAAAGGAAAAACAGAACCTTTACTAAATGGAAGAGAGAGTGGCATTGAGCAGAAGGGGTTCCCTTCCTGGGAAATGAACCAGTAATCTAATCAAAGTAATTGCGAGCAGAGAAGCTACTGCAAGCAGAATATAACATTACCATAGGTATATAGCTGCACACCAGTATAGAAACAACCTTTTATATAAGGGATTAATAACCGTACTTGCATTTAGGGTACAGACAGGTATTATCAGGGAAGGATCAGGTGGGAGTTCTGGTGGAATTGTGCACAAATACCATGGTATATATAGTTGTTATTATTAGAGGTACCTCCAGATGAATGTTGCAGCAAAGTCCCCTTGCAGGGGCTTCTGAGGATGATGCATTGTCTGTCTCCCTGAGGAGACCCTCCAGTCATTACCCAACTTGCCCGGAATGTAGTCCTAGTTTTCTGGCATTGCATAATCATCTCTTCTGATCTGGCATTAGTAGCATGGACAGGACATGTCACTGAGACCTCCTTTCTCTCTTTCCTTCTTCCAGGATCTTTCCCAACAACCCCAGAGTCAGGAAGTGACATACATAATTATGCATTACAGTGTGATACTAGCAGCCGACAGTAGAGGGCAGTGAATCCCTACACTAGCCATAAACAAAGTTGCTTGCAAGAATATTCTAGTATTGTGGCCAACATTCTTCTAGTCTAGTATACCAAATAAATAAGTATCAGGTGTACAGGGACAGGAAACCTGCCTTGAGTTTATTACATTGTGTACAGTTGGGGGTAGCCATGTATCCCATTTTGTGCAGTCAAATGGAAAGTCTTGGTATGCAGTGGAGTTTTACCCAGCTTAGTATGTAGCAAGTGGTAATAGAGATAATAATCCTTTTGGGCCTTATGGCTTTAATACTTCGATTAGTGGGTATTCAGAAATGGTCCCTCAATTGTTCCTCTAAAGTCATGGCACGGTGGTAAGTTTCAATAGAATGACCACATGGGAAAATCATGTTTCTCTTGTGATTGCTTGAATCATAATATTGTTGCGCCCTTGTAAAGGTCTTTAAGAGTTACAATACCATAGGATTCTCATAATTCAGTATCTGGAATTGTACTAATAAAGGGTTGTCCCATAAGAATAACTTATTTGGGAGGTTCTGAAATAAAGTGAGGTGTTTAACCTAAATCACTGATTTAGCCAGTTTCAGGATAGGTAGGTGGGTGTTTGCGGGGGAATAATTAATGGGCCTTTAGGAATAATAAAATCTATGAAAACATATGCAGGGCCATGTCAGCTTCCTCGTTAGGCCTTTGTAGTGTGGCTAGCTTTAATTAAGGTCTAGGTGTACACATTTAATTACATAAAATACATTAATTACAAGATTAATGTTATATATGCCTGGTATTTTGTAAAAACAAGAGTAAAAATGTAACATATTGGAACTTACCAGTTCTTAGATGTAGTGGGTGCATTACTTTTCTTTTTTTTCACGCTAAATACATTTCCTGCAAATATAAAAAAATACGTATTGATCTTTCCAGAAATCTAATTTGCCATTACATGTGTAACAAACTGAAAGCACAAGCAGTGTTATCAGCTGTGCCCAATCAGGGTATTTCAACCAGGGTTCAGTGAAACCCTAGGGTTCTTCCAGAGGTTTCTAGGGATTCTTTGAGCAATTGCAATTTCTGCCTCTCACATAAGTTCCTATTGATCTTTTTAGCTATCCATAAGGAGGTAGTTCTTCCCAATGTGTTTGGTTCAGTCTTCCCACTGACCATCACACTAATGTATCATGAGTTGTAGATAAGGTCATTTTTAGCAGAGGTTCCCGAGACCGAAAGTTATCTCTGTCCAATTCTCTCCTGTAGACAGCAGAACACCTCCTCGATGTGTTATGGAAATTAAAGGAGGAGAAGGTGTTTGTGCTCCAAATCATGATGTTTGGGTACAAGGGGGGAGATTTATTAAATTGGTGCACACAGAATCTGGTGCAGTTGTGCATTATAACCAATCAGCTTCCAGCTTTTTGTTTGTCAATGCTTAACCTCCTTAGCGGTATTCCCGAGTGTGGCTCGGGGTGGAATTTCAGTGCCATTAGCGGTAACCCCGAGCCACACTCTAAGTACCGCCAGGGAGCATCACTGGATCCTGGAAGAGGGGTTACTTACCGCGATGTGTTCCTGCAGCATATGGCGGCCGGATCTTCCGCCTGATCCTCTGTGCCCCGGTTTCCGTCTCCTGCGAGCGTCACGTCGCAGGGGGGGTGGAACCGGCGGCAAATTTGAAAAGTAAAACACACAAACACAGTGATATATTGTAATCCTATTGGATTAAATTACTAAACAAAATAAATTGACATTAGTTTGCCCCCCAGTGCCCTTGCCTGCAGTTTTACTATATATATATATATATATATATATATATATATATATATATATATATATATATATATATATATATATACATATATGTGTGTGTGTGTGTGTGTATGTATGTATGTATGTATATATATATATATATATGTGTATATATATGTGTGTGTGTATATATATATATATATATATATATATATTCAAGTGTGTGTGTATATTTATATATATATATATATACACATATATATGTATACACGTATATATATATTATATGTATATATATATATATATATATATATATATATATATATATACATATATATATATATATACACATATATATATATATATATATATATATATATATATATATATATATATATATATACATATATATATATATATATATATATATATATATATATATATACTTTAACTTTTTTTTAGTTATTTATTATATTATAATTTATGATTTTGTGTTTCAAACTTTTTCAAACCCGAGATGTTACCGTATAAAGAAGAACGCACAGTAAAAAGAAATCATATGAAATAGTTGGTTTGGGCTGCTTGTCCTTAAGAATTGCAAAATAATGGTACCTCTTTCAGCACCTAAAATTGGAAACAATCATACCGCCAGGGAGGTTAATTGAACAAGCTGAAGTTAAAAGCTGATTGGTTACCATGCACAGCTGCACCAGATTCTGTGTGCTCCAGTTTTAGTAAATCTCTCCCATAATGTTACAAATGTCTCACTAATGACATAAATGTTAATCTTTTGTATATGTTTTGATTTCAAATAAATCTCGCAGAAAAGGTGTATCCACAGACACTTCCTTCCTTAGGGTGACAATGCTTACTTCCCTGTGCATTCCCTAGTTGGACAACTAAAAGTGCCTTGGCACATTCTGCCATAGTCAAAGTAAAACTGCTGTACAGCCTACCCTGGAGTGCGCACAAGTGCTCTGGAAGTGCATAACAAGAGTCGATGTGCACAGCACAGTAAGAGAAAACATAGGCAAAGTAGGGGAAAACTATTTCTTAATTAAAACATAAAGCAATCATATATTTTTTCCCGTGTTTTAAAAAACTAAGTTCTACTTTAACATAGTTATATTCTATATCTCTTGGTGTTTATTCTTTTATCTTACAGTGTTCTATAAAACGAAGTCTTCTTTTGGGAAAGTTTATTTCTACTTTATATGTCTTTACATGATGTATTTGATGTGAAAGTCCTTATCTCGTATTCCTTTATGTTGACCCCATTGTTTTAGGCAGACTTTTTGGATTGACTTTGTCCATTGGAAAAATAAAAGTACCAAAATGAACATGAAATGATTGCTTCCAATGGTTTACTGACAAGACAGGTTATATTAAATGGTTAATGCAACATCAGTGAAAGAAGTACAAAGTGGACAAAGTATAGGAGAAAGCAAATGTTTATTTTTAAAAATGCAATCATGTTTTACTTACAGTGCTCTATAACAGTGGTCCTCAACTCCGGTTCTCGGGGCCCACTAACAGCCCAGGTTTGCAAGATAACTAAATTACATCACAGGTGATCTCATTTGCTGCTCAGTAATTGCAGTATTCTAGTCTGCATCTCCCCAAGGTAATACTTAAAATCTGGCCTGTTAGTGGGCCCCAAGGACCGAAGTTGAGGACCACTGCTCTATAAAACGAATAATTATTTTGTGAAGTTTAGTTCCACTTTAACATAGTTATATTCAATATAATGCATATTAATTGTCTCTTGTTCCTTTATCTTGACCCCATTGTTTTAGACAAACTTTTTGGATTGACATTGTCCATGGGAATAATAATGGTCCCAAATATGACCAGGAAAAAGTGTTTCCAATGGTTTACTGACATTACTTTTATGAATAGTTTATGGAAGACCTTTGCTAGCAACAGACCTTTGTTTTAGACAAACTTTTTGGATTGACATTGTCCATGGGCATAATAGTCGTCACAAACATGATCATGTATGTAAATCAAATGGTGACGCACTCCTTTTTTATCAATGTGCGTGTTACTACATATACAGTAAACAATAATATTGCTGTGCCTTTAAAACAATAATATCATCCAAAGAAAAAGTCCACAAAAATGTGAAGACATGAATCAAAAAACAGTTCATCAATGTCCTTTAATCTGAATCATAAAAAAACAAATGAAGCAATAATAGGCAATAAAGTCCCCAATGTTCTCAAAAGGAAAAAAACTTCTTGAATATCCACCACTTTGTGCATCAATTATCATTATGCAATAGTGAATAACTCTTCACCAGATGTGCCCTCACCTGGGGAATATGGCCACAGAGATGGTCCTAATGGCGCTTCCTGAGGAAGCCTTGTGACTTTGTGGCACAACGCGTAGGGGAGGGGCTAACTGACATCACGGCATGTTTGATACACAAGGAATTGCAGCAACTATACTCCCTGGGAATTTTGTATCAAGCTGTATGGCTATTGTTTCATGCTGTTTATAGCTTGGTACACTGTCAGCACCCCGAAACATGTGAGTGATTTAATATTAGATGTTTTTAATAAAGACCAGTTGTTTTTAAGGATTAAGCACTATGCATAGTTTTCTTTCATGTTAATTTTTCTGAGTGGAGGAGAAGTCAAGGAACGAAGGAAACATCCTGTGTTATCCATAGTATTGGAACATCATTTAAAGTGATACTAAACTCTAGTTTTTTTTTTTTTTGCCTAAAAATAACAAACATGTTATCCTTACCTCCTCTGTACAGTGGATTTGCTCAGAGCAGCCTAGATCCTCCTCTTCTCGGGTCCCTCTTTGGCTCTCCTGGCACCTCCCCCCTGACGAGTGCCCCCACAGCAAGCAGCTTGCTATGGGGGCACCAGAGCCAATCCGCATTTCAGTGTGTCCATTCAGACACTAAGCCCTGGCTAGGCCCAGTCTCTCTCCTCATTGGTTCACTGACTTTGATTGACAGCAGCGGGAGCCAATAGCGCTCTGCTGCTGTCTCAGCCAATGAGGAGGAGAGTCCCAGGCAGTCAAGTCTCTCCTGCATCGTTGTATAGAGATGGGGCTCAGGTAAGTATTAGGGGGGCTGCTGCACACAGAAGGTTTTCTTTTAATCTTAATGCATAAAATGCATTAAGATAAAAAAACATTCTGCCTTTAAAATAAGCTTTAAGATCCCCTGTAGTGGGAAAAAAGCAGCATGAAGACCATCTCTGTGGTCATATTCCCCAGGCGAGGTCACATCTGGTGAAGGAAGATTTTCTATTGCATGAAGATAATTAATGCACAAAGTGGTGGATATTCAAGAATTGTTTTCCCCTTTTGGGAACATTGGGTACTTTATTGCATGTTATTTTTGCTGGATTTGTTTTTTTATGATTCACGTTAAGGGGCATTGATGAACTGTTTTTTGATTCATACCTTCACATTTTTCAGTTTTTTTGTGGACTTTTTCTTTGGATGATATTATTGTTTTAAAGTGACAGTAATATTATTGGTTACTTTATATGTACTAGTAACACACATATTGATACAGTGCCTTGAAAAAGTATTCATACCCCTTAAAATTTTCCACATTTTGTCATGTTATAACCAAAAACGTAAATATATTTTGCTGGGATTTTATGTGATAGACGTACGCAAAGTGGCAACTAATTGTGAAATGGAAGGAAAATGATAAATGATTTTTAAATTTTCTTACAAATGTGAAATGTGTGGCATGCATTTGTATTCAGCCCCCCCCCCCCCCAAAAAAACTTTGTAGAACCACCTTTCTCTGCAATTACAGCTGCAAGTCTTTTTGAGGATGTCTCTACCAGGTTTGTACATCTAAAGAGTGAAATTTTTGCCCATTCTTCTTTGCGAAATAGCTCAAGCTCTGTCGGATTGGATGGAGAGCATCTATGAACAGCAATTTTCAAATCTTGCCACACATTCTCAATTGGATTTAGGTCTGGACTTTGACTGGGCCATTCTAACACATGAATATGCTTTGATCTAAACCATTCCATTGTAGCTCTGGCTGTATGTTTAGGGTCGTTGTTCTGCTGGAAGGTGAACCTCCGCCCCAGTCTCAGGTCTTTTGCAGACTCTAACAGGTTTTCCTCTAAGATTGCCCTGTATTTGACTCCATCCATCTTCCCACCAACTCTGACTAGCGTCCCTGGCCCTGCTGAAGAAAAGCTTCCCCACAACATGATGCTGCCACCACCATGTTTCATGGTAGGGATGGTATGTTCAGGGTGATGTGCAGTGTTAGTTTTCCGCCACACATAGCGTTTTGCTTTTAGGCTAAAAATGTCCATTTTGGTCTCCTCTGACGAGACCACCTTCTTCCACATGTTTGCTGTGTCCCCCACATGGCTTCTCGCAAACTGCAAACAGAACTTCTAATTTCTTTCTTTCAATAATGTCTTGACACTCTTCCATAAAGGCCAGATTTGTGGAGTGCACGACTAATAGTTGTCTTGTGGACAGATTCTCCCACATGAGTTGTAGATCTCTGCAGCTCTTCCAGAGTTACCATGGGCCTCTTGGCTGCTTCTCTGATGAATGCTCTCCTTGCCTGGCCTGTCAGTTTAGGTGGACGACCATGTCTTGGAAGGTTTGCAGTTGTGCCATACTCTTTCCATTTTTGGATGATGGATTGAACAGTGCTTTGTGTGATGTTCAAAGCTTGGGATTTTTTTGAAAACCTAAACTTCTCCACAACTTTATCCCTGACCTGTCTGGTGTGTTCCTTGGTCTTCATGATGCTGTTTGTTCACTAAGGTTTTCTAAAAAACCTCTGAGGGCTTCACAGAACAGCTACATTTATAGTAAGAATAAATTACATTATTTACTAATTTGGTGACTTCTGAAGGCAATTGGTTCCACTAGATTTTAGTTAGGGGTATCAGAGTAAAGGGGGCTGAATACAAATGCACGCCACACTTTTCAGATATTTATTTGTAAAAAAAATTGAAAACTATTTATTATTTTCCTTCAATTTCACAATTATGTGCCACTTTGTGTTGGTTTATCACATAAAATCCCAATAAAATACATTTAAGTTTTTGGTTGTAACATGACAAAATGTGGAACATTTCAAGGGGTATGAATACTTTTTCAAGGCACTGTTTTTAGGAGTGTGGCACCATTTTATTTACATATCTCTTGTATACACAATTAATGAGAGTGTGTTTAGGTGTGATCAATCCAACACAACTTTTGTTATGCACACATATCCTTTTAATTGCGACTATAGCAGCGGGCAAGCACCTTTATTATTTTTTAGTACACAAACATGACCATGAAATGATTGTTTCCAATAATTTACTGACATGGCAGGTTATACTGAATGGTTTACAGAACATAGGTGAGGGAAAAAAACATGGAGAAAACGAATTTTTAATTCAAAATAATGCAATCATGCTTTACTTACAGTGTTCTAGGAAACAAAGTCTTCCTATGTGAAAGCTTCGTTCTACTTTATATCTCTTGATCTGATGTATTTGATGTGAAAGTCCTTATCTGGTATTCCTTATCTTGATCCCATTGTTTTAGGCAGACTCTTTGGATTGACATTATCCATGGGAATAATAATGGTCCCAAACATGACCAAGAAAAATTGTTTCCAATGGTTTACTGACATGGCTTTTATGAATGGTTTATGGAAGATCTTTGCTAGCAACATTTGTTCATTAAATGATATAGTAGATGCTCATCAATCACTTGTATGTTCCTTAGGGTGTTGGTTGCCCAAAAAAAAGGAGACTGCAGGATGGAAAACATTGTTTCATATCAGTGGGCCCTTGAGTACAACTTATCGAACACTTGCCAGTTTTCAACTATTGCCTTTACTCCTAGGAATAACAAATTTAATTAGTAACTGCAAAGGTCAAATGATTTACAGTTTTTGAAGGTACAAAAAATAATTCAGCTTTTATATTTTTTGAGCAAACTGTCCCTTCATGTTTAAGAAAAAAAAAAATGATTCCAATATTTTCTCCTTCTTTACCAACTTACTTTTGTTTCCCTGAAAAAAAAAGGTGCCTTGACTTCTTGCTTATTAACCACTTGCCGACCGCCGCCCGACTATATACGGAGGCGGTCAGCCCCTCCCTAGCCTGGGAGCGAATAGGAGGTGAGCGCGCGCTGCCGGAGGCGCGCTCCCGCCCCCGCTCGTACCAGAGGAAGCCCGGGCGTGTGACCGGCGGACCCGATATCCGCCGGTCACTCGCCGATCGTCGGGCAGAGAGGGAGAAAGGCAGGCGGCTAATGTAAACAAAGCCGCCTGTCATTCTCCCCTGTGTAAAAACACAGATCACTCGGTCCTGCTATGTAAGACCGTTGATCTGTGCTATTACAGCACTAGCCACATCCAATGACAGTTAGAAGCACGCCCCTAGGGACACACTTAACCCCTCCCTCTCCAATAAAGTTAACCCCTTCCCTCCCAGTGTAATTTTTACACTTAACAAAAATGACAAAAATCTTTCCCTTAGTTAGTAAACGCAATAACTTTTGCGCAAACCAATCAAAATACGCTTATTGTGATTTTTTTTTACCAAACATAGGTAGCAGAAAACAAATTGGCCAAAAATTTTAAAAAATTTTGATTTTTAAATTTTTTGGGGGGAAATTTCATGTAAAAAAATGTGAAAAATATTGTTATTTTTGCAAAATTGACGCTCTTTTTTTTGTTTATAGCGCATGATCAAAAAATCGCACAGTTGATCAAATACCACCAAAAGAAAGCTCTGTTTGTGGGAAAAAAAGGACGTCAAATTCGTTTGGGTACAGCGTAGCACGACCGCGCAATTGTCCGTTAAAGTCACGCAGTGCCAAATCGTAAAATATCCCCTGGTCAGGAAAAGGGTAAAATCTTCCGGGGCTTAAGTGGTTAAGTGCCATCTTGGATCCCGTGTGAGCAGCACCAGCAGACATAGAGCTGCCATTCCTTAAAGCAGAACTTTACCCTGATGGGGAGGTTCCACTATATTTCCTTCTCCCCCTTCCTTTTCTTCTTTTGGAACTTTTTTTTTTTGGAAGGGAACAGGTACCTGAGAAAGCTTCGGCTGGCATCGTCCAGGCCAGGGGTGTCTAACCTGCTGCCCATGACCACTATGAATTTGGCCCAGCAAAAAATCGTAAATTTAGAAATGTTAATTTTTTTAGGGGGTGGGGTTGTAAAAATGCGTTTACATCTCTCTTTTTTGGACCTTTTTAAGTTTTATCTTCCCAAAGAAAAATATCTCACTCTTCGCAATCACACCGTATTCATGTCAACAGTGTTCGGCAGCACCTATATTCGTGAGCAACTATTTTCAAGGATGAAGCACTTGAAGGGCAAAATTAGAACAAAAAAAATTTGAATGGCACCTTGAGAATTCATTGAGAATTGCTACTACATCCATCCAACCAGATATTGATGCATTTGTTTATCAAAAATATCGCACTTGTAAAAAATATTACAAAAACAAAAATTAGGTTTTATTACTCAGTAATGTACATTATCTATATCAATGATTAACTTGTGATCTGTCCGACTTTTTCTGCTCATTAGCTGTCCTTAGCCTGGGTTCACACTTACATTATCTCACAAAATTGAGTACACCTCTCACATTTTTGTAAATATTTTATTCTATCTTTTCATGTGACAACACTGAAGAAATTACACTTTGCTACAATGTAAAGTAGTGAGTGTACAGCTTGTATAACTGTGTACATTTGCTGTCCCCTCAAAATAACTCAACACACAGCCATTAATGTCTAAACAGCGAGCAACAAAAGTGAGTACACCCCTAAGTGAAAATGTCCAAATTGGACCCAATTGTAACGTTCATGCGTTATTGTTAGTGGATGGATTTACAGCTGCAGAATTATTACACTCAGTAGCCTTGTAGAGATTCTGTTGAACAAACATATCCAACTCTCAGGACTTCATCACAGTGCACAGCCTGTTATGCAATATACATATACTCAATCAGATGTTTAATGGAGGGATAGAATATATGAGAATGTATAGATGAGAGACAGGCTATTGTATGGTGAGCACTAAGAGTAGTATTAGGAGAGTTGCAGGTGATGGTAAAGCAGATAGGTTCTGATGTCAAGTATAGTGCAGATGGTAAGAGGACACAGATGGAGTATACTTAGACAGAGTAACCTAGTGCAAGGATAGTTGAAGGTAGTCCCAAGAGCTAACTGTCTATGCAGATGATAGGGAATAGATAGATACAGATAGTCCTGGTAATTGCAGTAGATGACAGTAGGAGATTGGTTAGTAAGGAATCCCCTGTGGGGTACTTATCACTTAGATAGGTTAGTAGTAACAGTGTCCTTTAGAGAGAGGTGATCCGTAGCGAGATACGGATCAGCAGCGAGGTTCCGGCTTCAGTTCAGCAAAGGGAAATGTCAGCAGCTCCGACTTCACAGGAGAAGGTGCGGTGAACATGTGGTTTGAACGAGCAATGAGTGAGAGAAAGCTGGCGATTGAAATAGCCGCTCATAGCGGCGCTCAGCAATGATGTCATCCGGTCTTAAAGGTTTATGCGTCTCTTGGATAACAAGATGGGACGCAATTTAGTAAGAGAGAAATATGGAACAAGGGTACTAGAGGTACCAGAACATTACAGTACCCCCCCCCCCTTAAGGCCGGCTCCAGAAGGCCTCTAGAACTGGTTTTTCTGGATATTTCGAGTGGAAATTGCGAATCAGTATAGGGGCATGTATATCGGAGGTATCCAGCCAGGTGTCATCTTGGGGCCCATAGTTCTTCCATCGTACAAGATACTGGAGTCTTCTTCTATGGAAACGGGAATCCAAAATCTCTTTTATCTCAAATTCTTCTCCACCTTCCACTTGTACAGGAGGTGGAGGTGAGATAGTAGGCCTTATTCCTTGGTTAGGAACATGGGGCTTCAGTAGCGACACATGGAAGATGGGATGTATCTTGAGGTCCGTTGGTAATGTGAGATGTACTGCAGCTTTTCCAATAAGCTTCTCTATTGGGAAAGGTCCCAGAAATAGAGGTCCAAGTTTTTTACTAGGGATTTTTAATCTCAGATTTTTTGTAGAAAGCCAAACAAGATCCCCAATGGCATATTGGGGAGAAGGTTTCCTACGGAGGTCGTAGTACTTCTTTTGTTGGCTATGAGCATGGGATAAGGTATTGTTGAGTAATCCCAGAGAATCCTTTATCTGGGCAAGATAATCAGATGCCACTGGATTACTTGATGGCAAGATACGTGGTGGAAGGAGTGTGGGATGAAACCCGTAATTTAGGTAAAATGGACTTTGTTTAGTAGTGCTATGAGTCGCATTGTTATAGGCGAATTCCGCTAGCGGGAGGAGATCTGCCCAATCGTCCTGTAGATACAAAGTATAGCAACGCAGATACTGTTCAATGCACTGGTTAACTCTCTCTGTCTGTCCGTTGGTCTGAGGGTGGTAGGGAGAAGTAAGTTTACGCTCTATTCGTAGTATCTGACATAGAGCTAGCCAAAACTTTGAGATGAATTGTGAACCACGGTCAGACAGCAGTGTTTTTGGAATACCATGTAACTTAAAGACATGTTTCACAAGCAATTCCGCTGTTTGTTTGGATGAAGGTAGTTTTCGGATAGGAGTGAAATGTGCCATCTTGGTCAGATGGTCCACTGACACCAAGATGGTGTTGAATCCTTTGGAAGGTGGTAGTTCCACTATGAAGTCTAAGGATACCACTTCCCACGGAACCTGGGGTATCGGTAAACTACAAAGTAACCCCAATGGTTTCGTGTTGTCAATTTTAGACCTTGCACAGATATCACAAGATGAAACGAACTTTTTTACGGTTGTCTTCATGTCTGGCCACCAAAACTGCCTAGTTAGTAGATTGAAAGTTTTAGTCATACCCATATGTCCTGCCATAGGTACATCATGCGACAATTCCAAGATCTTGGTTCGCATAGTAGGGGGTATGTATAATTTATCGTTGTAGTAGAGGAAGCCTTCTGCGTCAGTAGTTAGTTGTGGTGGAGGTGAGTCCAGTCCTATGCTGTGCAAAATCTCTTCCTTCAGGGAGCGAACGACACCGATAATACGTTCAAGTGGTATTATAGGAACTGAGGGAACCTCGGTACAATCTTTCTCGGCTAGTCGTGAAAGTGCATCCGCTTTTTTATTTTTGTCTGCGGGCGTGTAAGTCACTAAAAAATTAAATCTCAGAAAGAATAACAACCACCGTACCTGCCGGTGGGAAAGAGTTCTATTAGTCTGAAGGTATTGAAGGTTTTTGTGATCAGTATATATCAGGATTGGCAATTGAGTGCCCTCAAGTAGATGTCGCCAATTCTCTAACGCCAGTTTTATGGCTAGTAACTCCTTCTCACCTACTGGGTAGTTCACCTCGGGGCTGCTTAATGACTTTGAGAAGAAAGCAACTGTGTGAAGAGGTGAGGTGTTTGTTGGTCGTTGTGAGAGAACTGCTCCTACTGCCATATTTGACGCATCTACCTCCAAGATGTATTGAAGGGATGGGTCTGGATGGCATAGTATGGGGGCAGTAGTAAAGCTTGATTTCAGCAGACAGAATGCTCCATTTGCTTCTGTTGACCAATTAAATGGTTTCATCGTGCTTGTAAGTTGTGTGAGAGGTTTCACAATCGCAGAGAAGTTCTTAATGAATTTCCTATAGTAGTTAGAGAATCCTAGGAACCTTTGTAATGCTTTGCGAGTGGTTGGCACAGGCCAATCCAGAATGCAGGATATTTTGCTCATGTCCATTTTGATTCCATTTTTAGATATAATATATCCTAGGAATAGTACTTCCTCTTTATGAAACAAACATTTTTTTGATTTAACATATAAGTTATGTGCAAATAGCCTTGACAACACAAGTCTCACATGTTTTATGTGCTCAGGTAAGGAATGAGAATAGATAAGTTTATCGTCCAAATATACTACCACACAAACATCAAGCAAGTCTCGGAATATCTCGTTTATAAACCGTTGGAAGGCTGCAGGAGCATTACATAGCCCAAATGGCATTACAAGGTACTCAAACAGTCCGTATCTGGTTCTGAATGCCGTCTTCCATTCATCCCCTTTACGGATTCAAATTAAATTGTATGCCCCTTTTAGGTCCAATTTTGAAAAGAAAGAAGCTCCACGCACCTGTTCGATAAGTTCAGGAATAAGAGGTAAAGGATAACGATCCTTTATTGTAATGGCATTTAATTGTCTGAAATCAATGATAGGCCTAAGGCTAGAATCCTTATTGTGGACAAAGAAGAGTCCAGCAGCAGTGGAGGAAGTAGAAGGTCGGATGAATCCTTTTGCCAAGTTCTCATCCAGATACTCCTTAAGATGAGAGAGTTCATCCTGTGAGAGAGGATCAACATGTCCGAAAGGCAACTTGCTATTAGGGAGTAGATCGATACAACAATCATAGTCCCTATGGGGAGGTAGCATTTGAGCGTTTTTCTCAAGGAAAAACTCCGATAAATCCTGATAACACTTGGGTATAATGTCATCCGGCGCTACAGACAGGATCCTATCATATGTGGGAAGATTACACGTCGTTTCACAATAGTGAGAAGAGAAGGCTAGCGTTCTTGTTTTCCAATCGATGATTGGTTGATGTATGTGTAACCAGGGAAGTCCCAAAATGATTGGAAAATGTGGTGAAGTTAATACATCAAAGGTGGTGGTCTCCACATGAGACTCGTCAGCAGTTACAAGGAGTGCCTGTGTCTGACTGGTGATAGGACCAGAGGATAAAGGGGTACCGTTAATAAAACTAACAGAGACAGGTTTGGGTTTTGAAACAATAGGTATTTTATTAAGGGAGACAAAACAAATGTCAATGTAGTTTCCACAAGATCCTGTGTCGATCATAGCCTTGGTGGTGATCCTAGTTTGGTCCCACTGCAATGTTAAATGAACAAAAAGATAAGGATTAGAAAAGGAAGTTGTGAGTCCCCCTAGCAAGACATTTGAACACTCACCCTCTTTTCTGCGGACAAGGGGACAGCCGCTTATCAAATGATTCGGGGATGCGCAGTACATGCAAAGATGTTCGGTTTTCCTCCTGGCACGTTCAGAAAAGGTCAGAGGTGGGCGTATCATTCCTACTTCCATAGGAGTAGGGTCAGCAGGCAACATCCGAGAAGGACTGGAAAATGGTGAGCCCATCTTCTCAGCCTTTCTTTCTCGTAGTCGTCTGTCAATATTGATACTGGTATGTATCAGTCCCTCTAGAGTGCCAGGTTAATCCGCTCGGGCGAGCTCGTCTTTAACAGCCTCAGACAGGCCGAGTCTAAACTGCGTTCTCAAAGATGTGTCGTTCCACCCTGAATCAGGGGACCATCTTTTAAAATTTGCCACGAAATCTTCAACAGGTCTCCTTCCTTGTTTTAAGGCCCGTAATTGGGCATCAGCGGTACTCTGCTTATTGGGGTCTTCATATAAACTAGCGAGTTGTGCTAGAAATAAAGGGTAAGAATTAAGGAGTGGATCATCCTTTTCAAAGAGAGCGTCTGCCCAGGCCCGGGGTTCACCCGTTAAATAGGAGATGATGGTACAAACCTTAATTTGGTCAGTGGTGTAGGTTAGAGGTTTTAACAAAAAAAGCAATCGACATGCGTTTTTAAATTCACGAAATTTGCTCCGATCACCAGAAAACACTAGAGGAGGGTTTATCTTAGGCTCACGGGGCTGAGCAGCAGAAAGCTGTGTGAGACGGCCAACCTGCTGTCTCAAGGTCTGATTTTCGTTTTGTACCTCTGTAAGCGCAAGGATCAATGCATCTACTTGCTGTTTTAATTGTAGTACATGAGTGGGTAATTCTGCTGAATCCATATTTTTTTTAAGGCTCGTTCAATCTGTAACGTTCATGCGTTTTTGTTAGTGGATGGATTTACAGCTGCAGAATTATTACACTCAGTAGCCTTGTAGAGATTCTGTTGAACAAACATATCCAACTCTCAGGACTTCATCACAGTGCACAGCCTGTTATGCAATATACATATACTCAATCATTTGTTTAATGGAGGGATAGAATATACGAGAATGTATAGATGAGAGACAGGCTATTGTATGGTGAGCACTAAGAGTAGTATTAGGAGAGTTGCAGGTGATGGTAAAGCAGATAGGTTCTGATGTCAAGTATAGTGCAGATGGTAAGAGGACACAGATGGAGTATACTTAGACAGAGTAACCTAGTGCAAGGATAGTTGAAGGTAGTCCCAAGAGCTAACTGTCTATGCAGATGATAGGGAATAGATAGATACAGATAGTCCTGGTAATTGCAGTAGATGACAGTAGGAGATTGGTTAGTAAGGAATCCCCTGTGGGGTACTTATCACTTAGATAGGTTAGTAGTAACAGTGTCCTTTAGAGAGAGGTGATCCCGTAGCGAGATACGGATCAGCAGCGAGGTTCCGGCTTCAGTTCAGCAAAGGGAAATGTCAGCAGCTCCGACTTCACAGGAGAAGGTGCGGTGAACATGTGGTTTGAACGAGCAATGAGTGAGAGAAAGCCGGCGATTGAAATAGCCGCTCATAGCGGCGCTCAGCAATGATGTCATCCGGTCTTAAAGGTGTATGCGTCTCTTGGATAACAAGATGGGACGCAATTTAGTAAGAGAGAAATATGGAACAAGGGTACCAGAGGTACCAGAACATTATACCAATTAGCAAATTTTCCCTCCCCGGTGTCATTTGACTCGTTAAAGTTCTGAGGTGTGAATTGGGAGCAGTTGTGTTAAATGTGGTGTTATCTCTCTCACTCTCTCATATTGGTCACTGGAAGTTCAGCATGGCACCTCATGGCAAAGAACTCTCTGAGGATCTGAAAAAAAGAATTGTTGCTCTACATAAAGATAGCCTAGACTATAAGAAGATTGCCAAGACCCTGAAACTGAGCCGCAGCATGATGGCCAAGACCATGGTCGACCAAAGAAGTTGAGTGCATGTGCTCAGCGTCATATACAGAGATTGTCTTTGGAAAATAGACGTATGAGTGCTGCCAGCATTGCTGCAGAGGTTGAACGGGTGGGGGAGTCAGCATGTCAGTGTTTAGACCATACGCCGCACACTGCATCAAATTGGTTTGCATGGCTGTCATCCTAGAAGGAAGCCTCTTCTAAAGATGATGCACAAGAAAGCCTGCAAACAGTTTGCTGAAGACAAGCAGACTAAGGACATGGATTACTGGAACCATGTCCTGTGGTCTGATGAGACCAAGATAAACGACTGCCTTGCTAAAGAAGCTGAGGGTAAAAGTGATGGACTGGCCAAGCATGTCTCCAGACCGAAACTCTATTGTGCATCTGTGGGGCATCCTCAAACGGAAGGTGTAGGAGCGCAAGGTCTCTAACATCCACCAGCTCCATGATGTTTTCATGCAGGATTGGAAGAGGGCTCCAGTGGCAACCTGTGAAGCTCTGCTGAACTCCATGCCCAAGAGGGTTAAGGCAGTGCTGAAAAATAATGGTTGCCACACAAAATATTGACACTTTGGGCCCAATTTGGACATTGTCATCTAGGGGTGTACTCACTTTTATTGCCAGCGGTTTAGACATTAATGGCTGTGTGTTGAGCTAATTTGAGGGGACAGCAAATTTACACTGTTATACAAGCTGCACGCTCACTACTTTACATTGTAGCAAAGTGTAATTTCTTTAGTGTTGTCACATGAAAAGATATACTAAAATATTTACAAAAATGTGAGGGGTGTACTCACTTTTGTGAGATACTGTAGTTCAGACGTGGCTCACAGCAGGGGCCCGGTGCATCCCTCTTCTCCATTTTTGCCTGAATTCGGACCTGAAACGGAGCTGAAGACGAACAGAACCCCTGTGCAATCCGCTCCGCGGCCGCCCCAGAGATGTTTAAACCGGCTCCATTAAGAGCTGGGCACACTCTCTGGTGATGCGAATTGGATGCGGGGAAAACAGCATCCAATTCCCACTAGTGGTATCCCAGCCTTATTGTTTGCGTATTTTATGTGTTGCCCAGAACAACTCCTCTTCTTCCAATGTGGCCCAGGTAGATTGGGTTGGAATTTGGTTATGTTAAAATCCCAGGACAGTCCTATGAAATCCAGGATGGCCCGGTGAAATCTGTTACAGTTTGAGGAGGTATGATTATTGTGATATCTAGGGATCCAGTGGGAGTTCTACTTGTACATAGTAAAATTGTACTATTGGCACGTACTGTATTGTTTTATGAACATATGTAGCATCCTACATTTGACGTAGGGATACGTCGGCAAACTTTACGGTAGTATACCGGGATGATGCCTCTAGCTAGAGGCACCATCCCGGTACCGTGGTTTAGAGCCAATGGTCGGCTTTCCGTCGGTAATGACTGATGCGGCTCGGGAGCCGCTCGATCGTTACCCGGGTGAGCGGGAGGGGACATCCCCCCCCTCCCGCCGCCTTCCGTGATTTTGCTCGGGGGTCCCTGTCCCACCGGGAGCCCCGAGCACCCAGCCAGCACGTCCGCCGGCTGGATGGAGTCTCGATCAAAGCCGGAAACGGCTTCGATCGGGTCTCCGATGACGTAACCCGGAGGCGGCGTCCATGACGTCACTTCCGGGTTACTGTGCTGCAAAAGGCGGCAAATTTAAAAAATGGCTGTATGCAAAAACGCAGTTTTCGGCGTTTTGCATACATGGAAGTGTAGTGAAGGGGTCTAGGGTCTTTTAGACCCTCGATCCCTCCATAAAGAGTACCTGTCACTGCATATTGGTGTCACGAGGGAGGTTTACATTGCTTATGAAAGCAATAAAAGTGATCAGATTTTTTATTTATTAAAAAAAATAAAATTTTAGCCGCCCCCGTCACCGTTAGCTCGTGCACAAAAAAAAACGTATACGGAAGTCGAGCCACGAATGAAATCGCTGTTCAAATCACACATGTGAGGTATCACCGTGATCGCCAGAGCGTGGGCAATAATTAAAAAAAAAGAACTACACTCTAACTCTAAACTGGTAACCGTTAAAAACATTTAAAGCGTCGCCTATTGAGATCTCTATTGACCGTAGTTTGTCGCCATCCCACAGGGGGGCACAATTTTAAACCGTAACATGCTGGGTATCTATTTACTCGGGATGACATCATCTTTCACAATATACAAAAAAAATGGGCTAACTTTACTGTTTAGTATTTTTTAAATGCAGTGAAATGTGATTTTTCAAAATTTTTCCAAAAAAATGAGTTTTAAAGACCGCTGCGCAAATACCGCGTGACAAAAAATATTGCAATGACCGCCATTTTATTCTCCAGAGTCTTTGCTAAAAAATATATATATATAATGTTTGGGGGTTCTAAGTAGTTTTCTAGGAAAAAATACTGGTTTTAACTTGTAAACAAAAAGTGTCCGAAATAGGGCTGGGGCTTAGGTGGTTAAAGAAGGGTAACTATGATCAGTGATCAAGTGTGTAGTTACCATGTCATTTGCCAGCAGACTAATAGGACTATACTGTATTATGATCGTATTTATCTTTCAACTGGTAGTTTAGGTGTGGTGTCCTCTATCTGTGTTGGATTCATAGTAACAACTGTAATTACAGATCTTAAAGAGGAAGTAAACCCAATGTGTTTTTTTTTTCCCCCCTGAAAAGCAAATGCATAATTTGCTAGTATGCTTCGCATAATAGCACATTATGAGACAATTACCTCCAAACTAAGCCCTCGTTTTCCCTGCTGGATGCCGCATCCATTTTCAGCCGTCTTCCTTCCTGGTCTGCTGACTCCGGGCTATGCTACTGGCCGGGAGCCGCATGGCGATAAAAAATTAAAAACGCGGGTATACAAGCACTTTCGTGCTTAATGCTTGTACACTGACAATGTCCTTGCCATCACTGTCTCATGTTAACATTTACACAGCAGCAGGATATTCTAGCATGCTGAAATATTTCTGCAAATACCTCCACCTAATTTAATCGCAGAACTATTTCCTTTTCCCAAACTGGTGCGATCCCTTTCCACTCCTGAATTTTCACATTGGTCCTTACCAAAATAATGCTGTGTGATTAGTGCTACGATGTAATTAAATTCCCTTATTTATATTCAGGGCTTTTTTTCTTAGAGAATAGGTGCAGGTAATCCCCCCCCCCTCTCCTCTAAATCGCGCTTCGTTTCCTCCCTGTACCTACCTACGAGCACTGTCCCTTGTCCCACCTCCCAGTGTGGCCCCTGTTTTTATCAGTGTAGAGGTGTTGGTGATACATTTTTATTTAATTCTTTATTTATACGTTTTTACCATAGTGACAGAAATTACATAGCACTTAAAGTGGAGTTCCGGCCTATTTTGCAACTTTAGTGATTCCTGGACTGCTCGCTATGCTGATCAACGATTGAGCATTTTAAATTTTTTTCGGGGGTCCCTTACCTTATTTTCAGGGCATTTTTTATTGTACTTCCTCCTTCTCCCCCCTCTGTGGCCACGGCCACCGACATCACTTCCGCCTTTGCATTGCATCCTGGGAGCTGTTTGTCATCACTCCCAGGAGGCTGGAATCAGGAAGAACTCCCAGAACACTCCCTGGAATCAGGAAGAAGGACACAGCAGATTACACTGCGGCTTCAGATGCCCACATCCAAGATGGCCACGCCCAGACAGCGTTTTTAAAAGTAAAATTTTGACTAAAATCCTATACTGTACACCTTGTAAGTATGAGAATAGCGGTTCTGTAAAGGGCGATGGATTACCATATTTTCCGGCGTATAAGACGACTGGGCGTATAAGACAGCACCCCTAATTTTCAAGTTAAAACATAGGTTTTGGGCTATACTCGCCGTATAAGACTACCCCCCTTCCGCAGCAAGGCAACACCATTGAAAAACATCAGATTTCTCATAGATCTCCTAGGTACCCCAAGTACTGTAATACATGTAATCTCTCATAATATCTCCAAGGTACCCTAAGTATAAGTATTACCAGTAGATGTAATCCCAAGACGCTGGCTGTGCGGGAATCCTGTACCGCTATACAGTATGTACCGTAGCTTCGGCTACATACAGTATACCGCGCTGAGCCAATCACAGTGAGCGATGTATTCTATTATTGAATGCAAAGCCTGCTCGGATTGGCAGAGTCAGAGAGGCGGGCTGATGATACTCCGCCAATCCGAGCAGGCTTTGCATTCAATAATAGAATACATCGCTCTCCCCTATTGGCTCAGCACGGTACACTGTATGTAGCCGAAGCTACGGTACATGCGGTATACCGGTACAGGATTCCCACACAGCCAGCGTCTTGAGAGATTACATCTACGGGTAATACTTATACTTAGGTTACCTTGGAGATATTATACTCGGCGTATAAGACGACCCCCCATTTTTGGGGGATTTTTTTGAGGTTCAAAAGTAGTCTTATATGCCAGAAAATACAGTAGTATTATAGGGGTATTTATAGTGAAAAAAGGTATTTGAGGCCGGAACTCCGCTTTAACTTCCAACATGGGTACAATCAGTTACAAACAGGTATTGGTGCAAACCATATTGTAAAATTCTACCCCTCTACCACACTTCAGTACTCTGGAGGGAGGTGAATAAAAGGGCAGAAGGGCAGTTCTAGAGAACAATTAAATACTGCAAATAATCAGGTGACAGATGAAATTTGCTAAATTAATTTTTTAAGTGAATCTCATTGGTTGTCAAAAAAAAAAACAGCACTTACAATATACACCGGGGAGGTATTACTCATTAGTACCATGTGACTGGTAAAATATTACTGCTTGCTAAGCAGCCCATGTAATGAGTGCACTGTGCTCCTGTTTTCCCTGCTATGTCAGCACTTAGGACGCAACATTCCATCTGTCCCTTGCAATACCTGCCAATTCCTAGACACATGGCAACATGATGCCATCTCTTCCCCATACAGCACTACTGATAGCATTCTGCAGGAAGACTGAATAATAAGCTTTGTTCAAACTCTTTAATTCCAATTTCCTTGATTCATGCATATTTTAACCAGCAGTTACAACAAAGGGATATTTTTTCTCTCTAACTTGGTTATAAATTGTTGAAGGTGACATAACTAGGCCATTGTGCAGCCATTCCCCAAGACACAGCCAGCCGTAGTACTTTCCTCTGTATGTTCCCTTTCGACCTGTGTCAGCTCATTTTAACAAAACTATCGTGTTTTTACTGCTGTTTATTGATTTTTTTTAGCTCTTCTCTTTGCTGAAAATTCCCATGTAGCATCCACACTTTGTATTAAAAACTAGTATCATCATAGTCATCTGTTGGCGGTGTTAGTAAAGGCAATGAAAGTCGAAACAGCTCTATTTGTACAAATTGTGAGAATTTATGTTCCCTGGCTGAGGAAGATGAGTCTGCCCGTCACTTTTTGTTTTTCTAGCTAGACATCTTAAGATGGATGAAAAATGGAATGCTCAGTTCATGTAGAGGTGAACTAAAGATGAGATGTAATTTATGTATGGTGCATGAACTCTGCAATTTTATTCATCTCCAAGGACAAGGAGTTCGAGCTCTGTTATAGGTATAACTGCACCAAAGGTGTAATTACACATTTAAAGTACACTCCCGTCAAAATAGAAAAATAAACCCTGAAGTGCATTTTTTATGCAGGTTATGCTGTAGTGTACCAATCAACCCCTGTTAAGATTGTTAGTAATCCTTCAACCCACTTTCTGTGAGCCCAAAGCATTGAGGCCTGTTCTGCAAATTTTATAGATAGGGAATTCCTATCCTCATATTGATTAGTGGTTTCAAATAATAATTACTATTGCAGTAGGGAACAGACACAAAACGATACACTCAGCATCTTTGCAAAATAACCAGGGCCGGCCCTACCATGGGTCCCACTGGGTCCATTAGACCCAGACGGAAATTAGAGAGGGGCAGCAAATTGACTACCAAGATTTTTTTTCCTGCAGCTTTGTGTGTCATCAGTTCGCGGCGCATTACGGGTGCCATTTCCCCATCTCATACTGCCCCCCGTAGTGCAAATTGATGAGTATGAGGAGGCGGAGCGTCTCCTCCGGGGAACGTCCCTCACGTGATCATGGTGTGCACAATGATGTCAGACATCAGCGCACTCCATCTTATGCAGGGCAGGCTGGATCGTCTAGGGCGGTGGGTGCGGCAGACACAGGAGTGATAGGAGGACTGAGAACAGACAGTGGGTGTTTGGTGGACCGGTCCGGTGGTGAGATATTGAAGAAGATAACAGTATATATAATATTATTATAATATAAAATAATGGATGGGGGGCCTTTTGGTGGGCATGATTTTTTTTGGGGGGGCAGCATTTTATTCTTGTACCCGGGCAGCATTTTATTCTTGGACCCAAGCAGCATAATGCCTTGGGCCAGCCCTGAAAATAACTTTTCTGTTTTATTTGACACGATTGAAGTTTTTTATACACATGATTATGTAGGTATCACATTAATATGACGTCAGCCGTGACTGACGAAACGTACGTTGGGAACGTGAGACCATACATTTCCGGGTCTGAAGTCTGAGGAGCGCAGGCGTGGAGCGGCGTCTCCTATTCCCAGCCACCGATTCTAATTTCCAAGGCTTTTATCTACACTGCTTGTAGTAAGTGCAATATATCTTAAATAAATGCTTTCCTATTGAGAAATACTGCACCATGAGAGCGTGTTTATTAGCTTCCCATTAATGGCTTGGCTCCTGAATGTGGCATCGTTCTGGCTGTTGTACTTATACCTATGAGAAAATGGGATGCACAAGACTCTAATGTGGATCACACAGCGTGTTTGACCCCCTGTAATTAAGGGGTCCAGTGGCTCTGGTAAGCGGTACCTATACATCTCACTGGGTGATCGTGTGGAGGTGAAGGCTTTTTCTAAAGGAATCACTCCTATCAAGTCTGTGTTTCCATTTTTTTGGCTGTTTGGTTGACCCAATTGTTTGGACACTAGAGACTTTTCTAATTATTATTTGCACGATTGATTTTGATTTAATTAAGAATTCACTGTGATTTATATTTATATATTTGTTGAGCGCTACAAATTTATTCCAATTGTACTTTTATGGTAACAAGGGGCGTACCATAGGCAGGTTAATTCTACTCAGGACTCGAAAGAATGCAAACATGTAATGAAAACATTATTACTGCAGTAGGGAGCAGACACAAAAAGATACACTCCGCATCTTTCCAAAATAACTGTTCTGTTTTATTTGATGCAATTGAACTTTTTTATACACATGATTATGTAGGTATCACATTAATATTACATTTGTACTTGTATGGTAACAAGGGTTACTAAGTAAAATAAAATCTCACATTTTGGGTTGTCCCCATAAAAGTCATTATGAAATCTTCCAATGGGGACACTGATTCTGGTGACCTGGGGGTCCCCAAGGAATTCCCTTACTTTGCAGGGATTTCCTCTCACCTCCTGTTTGGCTATGGGACAGGAATTAAAGGAAAATCTCTGCAATGGGACAGAGATGGCGAAAGAAAATCTGACAGGGGTTATAAACCATCACTTACTCTATCAAAAATTAAAATTAAAGTTTTGCCTATAATTCTATTTTAATTCTTTGTGGCATGGATTCAATAGGGTGTTGGAAACATTCCTTAGAGATTTTGGTCCATATTGAAATGATAGCAGATTTGTCAGCTGCACATCCATGATGCAAGTCTCTTATTCCAACACATCCAAATGGTGCTCTATTGGATTGAGATCTGGTAACTGTGAAGGCCATTGGAGTACAGTGATGTCATGTTCAAAAAACCAGTGGTGAGATGATTTGAGCTTTGTGACATGGTGCATTATCCTGCTGGAAGGAGCCATCAGAAGATGGGTACACTGTAGTCATAAAGGGATGGACATGGTCAGCAACAATACTCAGGTAGGCCGTAGCATTTAAACAATGCTCAATTGGTACTAAGGGGCCCAAAGTGTGCCAAGAAAATATCCACCACACCATTACACCACCACCAGCCTGAACCGTTGACACAAGTCAGGATGGATCCATGCTTTCATGCTGTTTACACCAAATTCTGACCCTACTTATACCTGGCAATGTTTTTCCAATCTTCTATTGTCCAATTTTGGCGAATCTGTGCAAATTGTAGCCTTAGTTTTCTGTTTTTAGCTGACAGGAGTGGCAACTGGTGTGGTCTTCTGCTTTTGAAGCCCATCTGCTTCAAGGTTCAATGTGTTGTGCATTCACATATAGTATTCTGCATACCTTGGTTGCAACGAGTGTTTTTTTGAGTTACTGTTGCCTTTCTATCATCTCAAACCAGTCTGCCCATTCACCTCTGACCTCTGACATCAACAAGGCATTTCCGTCCACACAACTGCTCCTCCTTGGATATTTTATCTTTTTCAGACCATTCACTGTAAACCCTAGAGATGGTTGTGCATGAAAATCCCAGTAGATCAGCAGTTTTTGAAATACTCAGACCAGCCCTTCTGGCACCAACAACCATGCCACATTCAAAGTCACCTAAATCTCCTTTCTTCCCCATTCTGATACTTGGTTTAATCTTCACCAAGTCACCTTCACCATGTCTAGATGAATAAATGCATTGTGATTGGCTGATTAGCAATTTGTGTTACCAAGCAATTGAACAGGTGTACCTAATAAAGTGGCCGATGAATGTATATATACAGAGAGAGAGAGAGAGAGAGAGAGACAGTGTATGTATGTATATATATATATATATATACACACACATACAGTATCTCACAGAAGTAAGTACACCCCTCACATTTTTGTAAATATTTTATATCTTTTCATGTGACAACACTGAAGAAATGCAACTTTGCTACAATGTAAAGTAGTGAGTGTACAGCTTGTATAACAGTGTAAATTTGCTATGTAATAAATTAAATTAAAACCCGCGCTAAATTTGTAAATTTGCTGTTTCCTCAAAATAACTCAACACACAGCCATTAATGTCTAAACCACTGGCAACAAAAGTTAGTAAAATTAAAGGGACAGTGTAAAAAATTGTTTCTATTGGTGGGCTTTAGTACATCCCTTGAGTAAAACCTATCCAACACTTGCCAATTTCCACGTATTACCCTTACTCTTGGAAATAAGGGAATAAAAAAAGTTGATTACTAACTGCAAATGTCATCTAACTGCAATTTTATGAGGCAAAAAAAAAAAAAAAAACACAAGTCAAATACAGCTTTTACTTTAAATCTGAACTCTAAGCAGAAATATTATGTTGTTAGTGCAAAGTTAATTTCTTACCTTTCTTACCTTATGTCAGTTTATTATTTTTCTCTGCAGGTGTTCACTCACTTACAAATCCCCATTTGCATCAATCAGAATAGGGTTCTCCAAAAAAAATTAAAGGGACAATGTAAAAATAAAAGTAAAATAAATAATAATAATAATACATTTTTAAGGTTCCACCCTCCCCTCCTGCTTGCACGCAGAAGCAAACGCATATGTAGGTCATACCCGCATATGTGAACAATGTACTGTGAGGTATCGCCACGCACGTCAGAGCAAGAGCAAGAGCAATATTTCTAGCACTAGACCTCCTCTGTAACTCAAAACTGGTAACCTGTAAAAAATTTTAAAACGTCGCCTATGGAGATTTTTAAGTACTGTAGTTTGGCGCCATTTCACAAACATGCACAATTTTAAAGCTTGACATGTTGGGTATCTTTTTACTTGGTGTAATATCTTTTATACATTACAAAAAAAAGTGTGTTTTATATTGTGATTTTTTGCATTATAATTCATTAAAGTGTATTTTTTACAAATAAATTGCGTTTGAAAAATGACTGCGCAAATAACGTATGACATAAAAAATTGCAACAATTGCCAATTTATTCTCTGCTAAAATAGATATATAATGTTTGGGGGCTCTGAGTAATTTTCTAGCAAAATACTGATTCTTACTGAAAGGAATGTCAGAATTGGCCTAGGTGGGAACTGGTTATCAAGACCGGTGGTGGCTGTGCCTGCTGATCCTCCTGGCCACTGGTCTTTTAAAATCCCCTGTGTAGAACTATTTTCAGTGAGCGGGAGTCTCAGACTCCCGGTTTGACCTGCCAACTGTTACTGTAATGTTTGATTGACAGAAGGTAATGTTTGATAGGCAGTAACTGTCAAGTTTTAGTTCAGTCCCACCACATCCACTCCTATTCACAAATACAGGTCCAATTGCAGTTCCCATTATTTCTACTGGTAGTAGTATATAATAGTATAATATATATAATAGTATAATATCTAAGTGCACAAATCCAAATATAGAGAAAAATATGCACATTGATCTGTCATTTTATATAGACACACTAGTAGACAAAGACTTGACTTAAAGCTGAACTCCATGTATAATCTAAATGAAATGCTTGCCTTAGATCAATGTAAATATACATATTTCATACCAGAGGGTTTGCTGGGGAAGCTGGAAATCACTGCAGTAGTTGGCACTACTATAGAGATTGCCATGAACTTTCGGGTCCTCTGAATGAGGGTCCAATGAATGCAAGGCGTCATAGGTGGTGCCGGATGAGCCTTGGCACACCCTAATCACAATGTGCGACACCGATTTCCCCTTCTTCCCTCCTCTCCTCTTAGGAGAGGGGAAGGGGCTGGTAAATATTTCAATAACCGGTCTTTCTTTTCTGAATGAACACAGTAAGTGATCTGTACCGATCGGCCCAGTCTTCATTAACCAACGCGGTGTAAACTATGTTTACTGCAGGCTGCAGAGGAAAAAATTAGGGAATCTCTGTCCTCAGTTTCTTTCTCTGTCTCAAAAGTGAGACATCAGGGGTCTGGTTTAGACCCGTGATATTTTACCAAAACTCCATAACAGGGCTCCTAAAAAAATTGTAAAAAATATTATTGTAAAAAATCATTTAAAAATAATAAAAAATATAAATATAAAGACGCAGTCCACTGCCCTACTGACACCAATCGGTGCTCTACTGACACCGTCCACTGCTTTGCTGATATACACGTATGTGTGTTTTTGCTCTGGGGTGCACACCCTAATGCAATAGGCAGCCTATTGCATTAGGGTGTGCACATTAGAGCATAAACATACATGCGCAGCACACCAATGCAAGGCATTCTATGACAAGACGAGGTCAAGATTTTGACTTCACTGCCCCTCTTCCCCACCTCACTGAACAAGTGCCCCTTTGTGGTCAGTGTGCAATGGGCAGCTGCTTTGCACAGGACCCGGAAGATTGCAGAGATCACTGTAATAGCATTGACTACTTCAGTCAACTTTCCCAACGGCCACTAAGGTATGAGATATGCATACTTCCATAGGGCCATGCTGGACCAAGCAGAGCTCAGCAACGGTATCCATGATGAGAACTGCAGAGAAATGCTGCTGAAGTTAGTGGCAGAGGATGGAGATAAAGAAACGGCAGTAGGAAATCTAAGGAATCTGAACCTTCTGGAACTGTCAACTTAGGATTCAAGCAGAATTAACCCAACAATTTAACGGTTTCCCAAAACACATTCCATGATTGACATGCTGTGAATGATAACTGTCACATTTGCTTATGTTCTCAACCGAACTGTCAAACCATTAAAGCGGTAGTATCCCGCTTTTTGACACTTTTACCTACAGGTAAGCCTATAATATGGCTTACCTGTAGGTACAAATAATATCTCCTAAACCGGCACGGTTTAGGAGATATTTACAGTGTAGGCAGCCGCTCGCGCGAGCGGCGCATGCGCTCTGAAGGTCCGGGGGACCTTCAATTAAGTTGCCGGGAGCTTGCCGGAAAAATCACTCCCGCGCGGCTCCGGCCAATCATCGCGCCGGAGCCGTCTCTTCCCGCCAATCAGCGCGCCGGAGCCGCCGAACCCGGAAGAGACGACGAGGGACCATGGCAGCGCCCGCAGGGATGTCCGGGGGTCCGTGTCGGGGCTTCGTTTTAAGGTAAGTTACACATAATGGGCTAGTATGCGATGCATACTAGCTCATTATGCCTTTGTCTTGCAGGTTTTTTTTTTTTTATTTTTTTTTTTTATAGAGTTTACAACCGCTTTAAATAGCTGTGTCATAATAATAACACGTGCAGCACAATGGCAACTGCAGATCAAGCAGAGGCCAAGGTGGGTGCTTCCTAGGCTGTAAAGGATAGGAGGGTTTAGTTCCACTTTATTAGCAGAGCTGATAAGTTCGACAATACATTATAGTTTGATTAAAGGGATTGTAAAGTCTCAAAATGTTTCACCCTAATGCATTCTATGCATTAAGGTGAAAGACATTCTTTGCTGCAACGTCCCCCCAGACCCCACCCCCCTCTTTCTTACCTGGGCTCGTTCCAGCGCCGTGCACGAGCCCAGCGCCTCCAGCCTCTGGCTCTCATCTCATTGGACAGATTGATAGCAGCAGGAGCCATTGGTTTCCACTGCTCTCAATCAAACCCAGTGACACAGGAGCAGGGGGGGGGGGGCAGGGCCGAGTCCCTCTGTCTGTGTCAATGGACACAGCAGCAGGATTCGGAAGTGAGCCCACACAGGTGCCCCCAAGAAAAGCAGCTTTCTGTGGGGGAACCTGATGAAGGGGGGAGCCAGAACCCCGCCAGGGCACCCAAGAAGAAAAGGATCGGGGCTGCTCTGTGCAAAACCCTTGCACAGAGCAGTTAAGTATAAAGTTTTTTTATTTTTATTTAAAAAAAATCTGAACCTTTAGGCAGAGTGATGAACTGTATGCTATTTTCCTTTCACCATGGCAATGGTGAAACTTGAATTTGAGAATCATGTCAGTGTCATGAATAACGTAAGACAAGTTAGAAATGATTGGATTGCAGGGGATGGCTGCGCATTCTATGCTTTTCCGTAAAAAACATAATTGCATTTCTTAAAAATCCATTATCACACTATTCATAATGAGGACATTGCATCTTAAAGGGGCTATCCAGAAATGTGACAAAATCTTGATCCAAATTATTCCTCTTGCAATGGAAAATATGCATACCTCCACTGCATGCATGCCAGCATTTGTCGCACTGCAGCTGAGGAGGCTTCAAGAATGATAGTATTTTACGTGGAAAATGCATTTCTTAGAAGTACCTTTATTTCAGCTCTGATGACTTTTATTACATGGATATTGCTAGCAGGACATATATAGAGCAATCCAGGAATTTAGGACACGCTTGGCTCTTTTAAATGTGTTTCCTCTGTTTACTTACCTGTTATAACATTTTTAAATTCTTTGTGTTTTCCAGAAGATGGACGGAAACTTAAAGGTGCTATTCAGCGAAGTACAGAGACTGGGCTTGCTGTAGAGATGCCCAGTCGGACGGTACGTCAAGCAAGCCACGAGTCTATAGAAGATAGTATGAACAGCTATGGATCTGAAGGAAAGTAAGTTATTAAGTCATCTATCTTTTTGTTCTATCAGTTAAGTGTTAATTTATGGCGTTCCTGCTTTAGAGTATATTTTAAAGTATGAGAGCACTTTGTAAAAATACACTATATTGTCAAATGTATTGGGACGTCTGCCTTTACACACACATGAACTTTAATGGCATTCAAGTCTCAGTCTGTGGGGTTCAATATTGAGTCGGCCCACCCTTTGCAGCTATAACAGCTTCAACTCTTCTGGGAAGGCTGTCCACAAGAGTGTGTCTATGGCAGTGATGGCAAACCTTGGCGCCCCAGATGTTTTGGAACTACATTTCCCATGATGCTCATGCACTCTGCAGTGTAGCTGAACGTCATGGGAAATGTAGTTCCAAAACATATGGGTTACCAAGGTTTGCCATCACTGGTCTATGGGAATGTTTGACCATTCTTCCATAAGCGCATTTGTGAGGTCAGCCACTGATGTTAGACGAGGAGGCCTGGCTCGCAGTCTCCACTCTAATTCATCCCAAAGGTTTTCTATCGGGTTGAGGTCAGGACTGTACAGGCTAGTCAAGTTCATCCACCGCAAACTCGCTCATTCATGTCTTTATGGACCTTGCTTTGTGCTCTGGTCCAAATCATTTGCCGGAGGGAGGATTATGGTGTAGGGTTGTTTTTCTTCTGGGGTTGGGATTGGCCCCTTAGTTCCAGTGAAAGGAACTCTTAAGGCGTAAGCATAACAAGACATTTTGGACAATTTCATGCTCCCAACATTGTAGGAAAAGCTTGGGGCTGGCCCTTTCCTGTTCCAACATGACTGCACACCAGTGCATAAAGCAAGGTCCATAAAGACATGGATGAGCGAGTTTGGGGTGGAGGAACTTGACTGGCCTGCACAGAGTCCTGACCTCAACCTGATGGAACACCTTTGGGATGAATTAGTGCAGAGACTGTGTGCCAGGCCTTCTTGTCCAACAACTTCTGGAAGAATGGTCAAACATTCCCACAGACACACTCCTAAACCTTGTGGACAGCCTTCCCAGAAGAGTGGAAGTTGTTATAGTTGAAAAGGTTGGGCCAACTCATTTTTGAACCCTACAGACTAAGACTTGGATGGCAATAAAGTTCTTGTTCGTTTAAAGGCAGACGTCCAAATACATTTGACAATATAGTGTATTTTCAGTGTGACATATTGGGTAAGTAGATCTTTTTTTGCATGTCTGCTTTACCTAAACAAGCAATTAACTCTTGCAGTTTATGCAAAGCCCTACTGCAGGAGATCATTTTTAAGTTTCCTAGAGCTGGGCTTTAAAGCGGAGTTCCACCCATTTTTGTGTTTATTAAAAGTCAGCAGCTACACATAAACACACAATCACCTGTCCCACGATCCAGTGATGGGGCCTCCGGAGCCTAAATTCTCTCCCTCTTCTCCCTGTGGCACCGGCTAGTGTGGGCACCTGGCTGTGACAGCTTGCAGCTTCACAGCTGGGTGTGCACTGCGCATGCACGAGTCACGCAGAGTGTCCTGAGCAGACGGGCAATCTTCTGGGACCTGTGACATGTCCCAGAAGATTGCAGGGAGGGAGGGGGAGAGGGGAGCTTCTGCCCGAGTCACCTAGGCGGCCCAAGCGGAAGTCGGGGCGGGGACCTGTCAAATCTTGGTACCCGCTCCCCCCCCCCCCCCCCAAAGAAAATGACATGTCAAATGTGGCATGTCAGGGGGTAGGAGGCCTTAAAGCAGAAGTTCCACTTTTGGGGGGAACTCCGCTTTAAGTACTTTTAGGTCACACACCTGGGAGCATTGAAGCCAAACAAACAACATAAAAGCCAGAGAACTAGCATGCTGTAATGGATTTAAAGTGGATTTCCACCCATTTTTAATAACTTGGATTAAATAGATGTATGTAATCCCCTTTAAAACTACTTTTACCAATGGAAACTTTTTTTTCTTCTTTTTTGCTAGTAAATACCTTATTTTCTTCTTTATTCGTCCTCTCCTCACTTCGGGGTCCGGCCGCCGATCAGAAAAACTCATCCTACAAGCTTTAACCAGACACTGATAGCAGTCATAAGTGAATGCAGGGTCCTGGGGAGTTTAGATATAGTGAATGCAGAGTCCTGGGGAGATCAGATATAGTGAATGCAGGGTCCTGGGGAGACCAGATATAGTGAATGCAGAATCCTGGGGAGATCAGATATAGCGAATGCAGAGTTCTGGGGGGATCAGATATAGTGAATGCAGGGTCCTGGGGAGATCAGATATAGTGAATGCAGGGTCCTGGGGAAACCAGATATAGTGAATGCAGAATCCTAGGGAGATCAGATATAGTGAATGCAGAGTCCTGGGGAGATCAGATATAGTGACTGCAGGGTCCTGGGGAGATCAGATATAGTGACTTCAGGGTCCTGGGGAGATCAGACATAATGAATGCAGAGTCCTGGGGAGATCAGATATAATGAATGCAGAGTCCTGGGGAGATCAGATATAATGAATGCAGAGTCCTGGGGAGATCAGATATAGTGACTGCAGGGTCCTGGGGAGATCAGATATAGTGACTTCAGGGTCCTGGGGAGATCAGACATAGTGAATGCAGAGTCCTGGGGAGATCAGATATAATGAATGCAGAGTCCTGGGGAGATCAGATATAGTGACTGCAGGGTCCTGGGGAAATCAGATATAGTGACTTCAGGGTCCTGGGGAGATCAGACATAGTGAATGCAGAGTCCTGGGGAGATCAGATATAATGAATGCAGAGTCCTGGGGAGATCAGATATAATGAATGCAGAGTCCTGGGGAGACCAGATATAGTGAAAGCAGAATCCTGGGGAGATCAGATATAGTGAATGCAGAATCCTGGGGAGATCAGATATACTGAATGCAAAGTCCTGGGGAGATCAGATATAGTGACTGCAGGGTCTTGGAGAGATCAGACATAGTGACTGCAGAGTCCTGGGGAGATCAGATATAGTGAATACAGAGTCCTGGGGAGATCAGATATAGTGAATGCAGAGTCCTGGGGAGATCAGATATAGTGAATGCAGGGTCCTGGGGAGATCAGACATAGTGAATGCAGAGTCCTGGGGAGATCAGATATAGTGAATGCAGAGTCCTGGGGAGATCAGATATAGTGACTGCAGGGTCCTGGGGAGATCAGATATAGTGACTTCAGGGTCCTGGGGAGATCAGACATAGTGAATGCAGAGTCCTGGGGAGATCAGATATAATGAATGCAGAGTCCTGGGGAGATCAGATATAATGAATGCAGAGTCCTGGGGAGATCAGATATAGTGACTGCAGGGTCCTGGGGAGATCAGATATAGTGAATGCAGGGTCCTGGGGAGATCAGATATAGTGAATGCAGAGTCCAGGGGAGATCAGATATAGTGACTGCAGGGTCCTTGGGAGATCAGATATAGTGAATGCAGAGTCCTGGGGAGATCAGATATAGTGACTGCAGGGTCCTCGGGAGATCAGACATAGTGAATGCAGAATCCTGGGGAGATCAGATAGTGAATGCAGAGTCCTGGGGAGATCAGATATAGTGAATGCAGAGTCCTGGGGAGATCAGATATAGTGAATGCAGGGTCCCAGGGAGATCAGATATAGTGAATCCAGGGTCCTCGGGAGATCAGATATAGTGAATGCAGAGTCCTGGGGAGAGCAGATATAGTGAATGCAGGGTCCTGGGGAGATCAGATATAGTGAATGCAGAGTCCTGGGGAGACCAGATATAGTGAAAGCAGAATCCTGGGGAGATCAGATATAGTGAATGCAGAATCCTGGGGAGATCAGATATACTGAATGCAAAGTCCTGGGGAGATCAGATATAGTGACTGCAGGGTCTTGGAGAGATCAGACATAGTGACTGCAGAGTCCTGGGGAGATCAGATATAGTGAATGCAGAGTCCTGGGGAGATCAGATATAGTGAATGCAGAGTCCTGGGGAGATCAGATATAGTGAATGCAGAGTCCTGGGGAGATCAGATATAGCGAATGCAGGGTCCTCGGGAGATCAGACATAGTGAATGCAGAATCCTGGGGAGATCCGATAGTGAATGCAGAGTCCTGGGGAGATCAGACATAGTGACTGCAGAGTCCTGGGGAGATCAGATATAGTGAATGCAGAGTCCAGGGGAGATCAGATATAGTGACTGCAGGGTCCTTGGGAGATCAGATATAGTGAATGCAGAGTCCTGGGGAAATCAGATATAGTGACTGCAGGGTCCTCGGGAGATCAGACATAGTGAATGCAGAATCCTGGGGAGATCAGATAGTGAATGCAGAGTCCTGGGGAGATCAGATATAGTGAATGCAGAGTCCTGGGGAGATCAGATATAGTGAATGCAGGGTCCCAGGGAGATCAGATATAGTGAATCCAGGGTCCTCGGGAGATCAGATATAGTGAATGCAGAGTCCTGGGGAGAGCAGATATAGTGAAAGCAGAATCCTGGGGAGATCAGATATACTGAATGCAAAGTCCTGGGGAGATCAGATATAGTGACTGCAGGGTCTTGGAGAGATCAGACATAGTGACTGCAGAGTCCTGGGGAGATCAGATATAGTGAATGCAGAGTCCTGGGGAGATCAGATATAGTGAATGCAGAGTCCTGGGGAGATCAGATATAGTGAATGCAGAGTCCTGGGGAGATCAGATATAGCGAATGCAGGGTCCTCGGGAGATCAGACATAGTGAATGCAGAATCCTGGGGAGATCCGATAGTGAATGCAGAGTCCTGGGGAGATCAGACATAGTGACTGCAGAGTCCTGGGGAGATCAGATATAGTGAATGCAGAGTCCAGGGGAGATCAGATATAGTGACTGCAGGGTCCTTGGGAGATCAGATATAGTGAATGCAGAGTCCTGGGGAAATCAGATATAGTGACTGCAGGGTCCTCGGGAGATCAGACATAGTGAATGCAGAATCCTGGGGAGATCAGATAGTGAATGCAGAGTCCTGGGGAGATCAGATATAGTGAATGCAGAGTCCTGGGGAGATCAGATATAGTGAATGCAGGGTCCCAGGGAGATCAGATATAGTGAATCCAGGGTCCTCGGGAGATCAGATATAGTGAATGCAGAGTCCTGGGGAGAGCAGATATAGTGAAAGCAGAATCCTGGGGAGATCAGATATAGTGAATGCAGAATCCTGGGGAGATCAGATATACTGAATGCAAAGTCCTGGGGAGATCAGATATAGTGACTGCAGGGTCTTGGAGAGATCAGACATAGTGACTGCAGAGTCCTGGGGAGATCAGATATAGTGAATGCAGAGTCCTGGGGAGATCAGATATAGTGAATGCAGAGTCCTGGGGAGATCAGATATAGCGAATGCAGGGTCCTGGGGAGATCAGACATAGTGAATGCAGAGTCCTGGGGAGATCAGATATAGTGAATGCAGAGTCCTGGGGAGATCAGATATAGTGAATGCAGAGTCCTGGGGAGATCAGATATAGTGAATGCAGGGTCCTGGGGAGATCAGATATAGTGAATTCAGGGTCCTGGGGAGATCAGATATAGTGAATGCAGGGTCCTGGGGAGATCAGATACGGTGAATGCAGAGTCCTGGGGAGATCAGATATAGTGAATGCAGTTCTGGGTTTAGAAACACTTTAAAGTGGAACTCCACACTTGTGATTGGTGTCACTAGGAATGGAAGTGAAGGTAAATTCCAAATGAGTATCTTGACATCAATAACAAAAACTGAAAGCGGTTCTAACCCTACCCTACTATATACAAAAATGAAAGAAAAGTTCAGGTTGGAGTTTCTTTTAAATCTTCTTCTAAACAAAAAGAACTGGGTTCAGGAATTGGGATCATTGCCCTGGAATCACTTATGTCTTCTGTTTATTTAAACATCATTCAGTAAAAAATTGTGTTTTCTACAAAAAGACATATCTGTTCATTAGATGAGTGCCCGGTCTGTAGAATGTAGCATGAAATAGACTTGGAGCAGAAGTAAGTTGTAGCATTGCTCATTTCATATGCTCAGTGAACCGATCTTGGAACATCTTTGGGTGTTATAAAGCGTAAAACTAAGATTTTCTGTTAAAGGAAAAATATGAAGCAGAGTTGTCCATTTATCCATAAGCGGCTAGTAAGACTTGTTTTACGATTTTGTGTATTGCATTGCATATGTATTTTGTCTTATCTTACTAATCAGTAGTTTGTCCTTCTATTTGTTAACATATTTATAGTGATTTTGAAGTATATACAGTATAGACATATGATCAGGTTATTGTGAACGATTTGCTATAGAACGCAAAGATAGCATCTCAGAAAATGAAGGAAAAAATGGAGAAGATTTCCATGTGGTCATGCATTTATTAACCACTCTAAGACCGGAAGATTTTCCCCCTTAATGACCAGGCCATATTTTGCAATTCAGCACTGCGTTACTTTAACGGACAATTGCGCGGTCATGCGATGCTGTACCCAAATAAAATTGACGTCCTTTTTTTTCCACAAATAGAGCTTTCTTTTGGTGGTATTTGATCACCTGTGCAATTTTAATTGTTTGTGCTATAAACAAAAAAAGAGCGACAATTTTGAAAAAAAAAAAAAAAAAAAACAGTATTTTTCACATTCTGCTATATGACATTCTCAAAAAAAAAAAAATTAAAAATCAAAATTTTTCAACATTTTAGACCAATTTGTTTTCTGCTACATATTTTTGGTAAAAAAAATTGCAATAAGCGTATTTTGATTGGTTTTTCGCACAAGTTATTGCGTCTACTAACTACGGGAAAGATTTATGTAATTTTTAATGTTTTTTTTTTTTT
The DNA here is from genome assembly GCF_965119305.1 of Pelophylax lessonae. NCBI lineage: Eukaryota > Metazoa > Chordata > Amphibia > Anura > Ranidae > Pelophylax > Pelophylax lessonae. Next base: position 154,275,342 of record NC_138778.1, on the reverse strand, counting down.
TTTTTACTAGTAATGGCGGCGATCTGCGATTTTTTGCGGGATTGCGGCAGAGAGATCGGACCCCTAATTAACATTTTTGATACTTTTAGGGTACCAGTGACATTACTACAGTAATCAGTGCTACAAATATGCACTGTTACTGTAATAATGACACTGGCAGGGAAGGGATTAACAGTATAGTTGATCAATGGGTTAAATGTGACCCTAGGGGAGTGATTCTAACTGTGGGGGGGGTTGGGCTTCTGAAATGATCATAGAGACATGTGATCGTATATAGAAGGATCACATGAGCTCTGTGATCATCTCAGGGAGAAGGACGGTCTGCTGTGTTTACAACAGCTGACCGTTCTTCTCTCCCAGCAGGAAATTAATTTGGGTGTCAGGTGGCAATTGGAGCCGCCTGCCCCATGCATCGGGGTCCCCGATGACAAGCAGGGGCCGAAGTACGCCTCCGGCGGCGCGCGTGCGCCCCCTAGCTGCAGGCACGTGACCGACATATACCTACGTCGGTTTGCGCAGGAGCGGCTGCCTGCCGCAGTATAACTGTGGCGGGCGGTCGGCAATCAGTTAAAAAAAAAAAAAACTATACATTTATTATACACGTATTCTGTGTCATACAAAGAAAACATAACCAACTGGATGAACCACCACTCAGACATTGAACTGTCTGACAGAAAATTATATAAAAATCCTCGCTAGGTCACCAACAACTGAACAGCAAGTAGCCACTTATAAAACTGCGATACCAGCTTATAACAAACATAACAAACATAAAATGAAAATAAGCTGGGCTAAAAATAAAATGCAATTATACTGAAATAAACCACATATAAAGTGCAAAAGTGCAGCAAATTAGTGCATATATAGTGAGCCCTTAAACATAAAACCCAAAAATCCATATAAACAAAAGTCCATCAGAAAAAAATATAAAAAAAATCAGTCCATTCAAATACAGATAAAATTCATTATAAGGATCTAGAAAGTGCAGTCATGCAATGGAGATAAGAGGGAATCCACTACCAGATAGAAACAATTGCCAGACTGTATGTTTAAGGACTCACTATATACATGTCAAAATACACTTATTGGTGTTTACCCAAGGCATGTAGCCGAATACATTTTGGCCAAAAGTTATGAAGAAATTAGAATTTTTGAAAACATTTTTATTGGATATGTTTTATAGCAGAAAGTAGAACAATTTGTTTTCTCTATCGTTCATTGACAGACGCAGCTTCAGTTAATTCTTGACCATTGGGTTATGCTGCCGCCTACAGGAGTAGAACACTAGGCAGAAAAAAGCTTTGCCACGCTTATGGGCCGTCCCTGTAGGCATACACCCACACACTCTAATATAGGCTTCAGTTTGTTTTTGCCTAGTTTAGGAGTAGGACCTAGTTTCCCTGTTGGGACTTTGGTCTTAGATGTTTTTTTTTCGGAGTCACAACACAAAGACTGCTCTTCTATGGTGGCTTCGCTCATTGGCATTGCGCCAGGGAAAGTCTTTCCTTCCATTGCATTGGACCGTGGTCGCCACAGACGCCAGACTGTCCGTCTGGGGAGGAGTGTTGGGGAAGCTGTGTGTCCTGGGGTCTTGGACAGTGGAAGAGTCCAGACTACTGATCAATGTTCTGGAACTCAGAGCAATAAAGCGTTGCCTTTGTCACTGGACAAATCGTCTACAAGGTTGTCCAGTCCGGGTTCAATTGGATAATGCCATGGCCGTGGCTTAAATCAATAATCAAGGGGGAACCAAGAGTGTCCTAGCGGCCTGGGAGGTGGCCGAAATCTTGCAATGGGCAGAGAATTTAGTTCTCCGCAGTACACATCCCAGGTGTGGAAAACTGGCAGGTGGACTACCTGAGCCGTCAGTTGTTGGATCAGGGGGATGGCTAAAGTTTTAGCCTTGTTGGGAATTACGTTCTTTTTCTGCGTTGTTTTCCCACCCATCATACAAATTCTGCTTTGGGACGTCCCAATGGTCAAGAATTATATGGAGCTGCATCTGTCAATGAATGATAGAGAAAACTGGATTTCTGTCTTAACATAAAATCCTTTTTTTCTCTGAAGTTCATTGACAGACGCAGCACCCTCCCCTCTATCTTAAGTGGGTTGGGGTTTTTCTCTAAAAACTGCTTGCAATGAAACTGAAGCCTATAGCAGAGTATGTGGGTGTATGCCTGCAGGGACGGCCCCATAGGCGTGGTAAAGCTTTTTCCTGCCTAGTGTTCTACTTCTGTAGGGGGCAGCATAACCCAGTGGTCAAGAATTATATAGAGCTGCGTCTGTCAATGAACTTCAGAGAAAATGATTTTACGGTAAGACAAAAATCCATATTTTTTTCATAGATTTCGTCCTTTTTTTCGTTTTTATATCGCAAAAAAAAACCCAGTGGTGATCAAATATCGCCAAAAGAAAGCTCTGTTTGTGTAAAAACAAAATTATATACATTTCCTTTGGGTACAGCATTACATAACCGTGCAATTAACAGTTAACATAGTGCAATGCCGAATAGCATAAAATGCCCTGATCATAAGCAGGGTAAACCTTTTCTGGAGTTGAAGTGGTTAAAATAAAGGGGCTCCCAGATATTTGCCCCCCCCCCACATTTGACAAAGCCCTTTATTAACCCCTAAAAAATGTCCCAAGGTGTAAATCCATCATTGATCACTTTTTCCTGTGATGTAGCTCAAAGTCAATCACAGTGAATGTTGCCCGCCTGTGGGTTAGATGCAGCGTTGTGCGGTGGACAGTGAACATTTGGATTCTTGGTTTGGCAGCAACAATATGCTGTAAAAAAGTTCAGCAAATACAACAGGCCCAGAGGGAAAGCACACCCGACCAGAGCCACTTACAACTGAGACAGCGGTGCACCCATGAGTTGCAGAATGGAGGACGCTGACCGCATCTGTCACTAGGAGCGGAATCCAGCCTGGCCGGTCCACACCCCAAACGGGAAGGCTTCCTGGGAGGTGGACATAGTCCCTGCAGTGTCCCTACTTTCCCTGTCTCTAAATGCTGTTCCTGAAAGACGGTACATGCTAACCACATGAAGCACGCCAAGCCCGGGGTCTAAATAGACTCTGCCTGACCCAAGGTGGCCACCAGGGTAACATGGGGCACCAGCATCCAATCGAATAGTTGCCTCCCTTTGACCAAGGAAATCATAGAGTAACCAAGTTCCTCTCAACTTCCTGCCCCACCTACATTTCCGCTGTGGTAGAGCGCCACCTGCAGTGGAGAACACAGATTCCACCTGCCTACACACCGACCTACTGAAAAAAAAAATGCAGACACATTCCGATCCTAACAGACTTCTCTGTCTTGAATAGGGAGCTTGAATAGCAATTTGTGAAAGGCAGATGTGTCACACAGTTTTTGACTCACATGGGTTATACTGTATATACACACGGACCACAGGTCTAACAGATTTAGAAGATCAGGTTAAATAAGTTGTTGTACATTTAAAATTACACTTTTCTCCCCTTCTCCTCAAATCTTTGCTTGATGGAAACTTGCAATTGACCTTGAATTTTTGGCCACAGCCAGAAACATTTCCTGAGTTTCCATTACTTGCTTTGTTGTATGTATTTTTCAGGGTTCTACCTCTTGGTTCCTTGCGATGATAACTTTAATGTTACAATATTATAATGTCTGCCATTTTTCTGATAGGTTATTGTCCTTTTAGTATGTTGCTAGATAAGACCCATTAATGCCATCAAGCAGCTCCTTCTCACAAAATGCTTATTTTTCAAAATAAAGAAAAGCATTTTTTCTGGCCTGTCAGACATCCAGTAAAGCAATAATTTTAACAACTACCGCAATTTACGGTTGACGGCTTAATGCCATCAGTTTGCCTGTCAAAGCTAAAGGGAAGTAATTTTGAAGCAGTGCGAACAAAGGTGATATTGAAGAGAAACTGCGGTGAACAGAAGAAATTTGAAAATCTGTATTTCCCTTTATTCTTACTGCTAAAAGACAGTCTATGACTTTGTTCATTCAAGTTCTCTTCCACCTTCCCCTTGTTCCCCCACATCTCTGTTCCTTTATCATATTCACTGGGTAACTGTCATTGTGGTTTGGACATACACAGAGGTAACTTAAGCCCTGTACACACGCACAGATTGTTGGCCGTAAATTGTCGGCCAACGTCCGATCGGCCGATTGTAGGCTTGTTAGTATGATGCTTCCAACAACCAACTGCGACTTTTCGGCCAAAAAAAATCTGGTGTGCAGGCTATAACATTTTTGTTGGCCAACAACAGAACGGCCGATTGTTCCTCAGTCAGTACAGATTTCGGCAGACAAAAATCAGATGAGCAAGACTGGGCATGCTCAGAGAAGAAAAAACACACGGAAAGTCAACCATCACATGACATCACTTCTGAAGTTGGTTTTTGTTGGCCAACAAAAGTCCAGTGCAAGTCTAAAGCACATTTCAACCAACAAACAACACTGGACAAAAGACAGCCAATTGGTTGGCCAACAATCTGTGCGTGTGTACAGGGCTTAACTCCTTCCCTCCCCAGTGTGACAGAGTAGGCCTGGTGGTTGACCATTCAGGCCTGAGCACCACATCCTGCTAGGAAGGTCACATGATCTGCCATACCCAGTATTTTTGAAGGCTCTGATGGGGGAACGCATCAAAGATGAAGATCAGTAGGTGGAGGATGTAGTTGTGAGCTTCCAAAAGAACCTTTTACTTTTCTCATTTAGCCTAAAGTTTATGGAACTGTAGCACTACCCCCGCAGGGGTTGCAGATGACAGGGTTCCCCACTGCTGCAAATCCAGGCAACAAGTTACTTCCATACTTTCTCCAGAGACAAGGAACAGTCTTTGAGCTTTCTTTTTATGTTTTATTAGGGGTGATAATTTGGATGGGGGAATAGGAATTATGGGATTTCCAACTTGATGGCAACAAAACCAAGGACAACTTCCTCCCTATGTACAACTCCAATTGATTCTCCTTCTTTACTCTGTTTAACTCCAATTGATTCTTCCTCTATGCTCTGTACAACTCCAATTAATTAATTTCTTAGACTGTACAGCTCTGATTAATTCCCTTCTTGGCAGCTAACATTCTTTTTTAGCAAAGCAAAAGACCCTTAAAGGCTAGGAACTATCAGTCTCTTTAGGAAATAGTATTGTGAACTACATCCTGTAGTACCTCCAACTCCCTTGTAGACACCGATCCTAGTTCTACCAACTGCAGGAAATGGTAGCCCACCTGGATGCTTCTCCCCCAGTCTTCCCAACTGATTGCTCTGGAGATCTCCCAGGGCAATGTTAGGGAAGATTTAAGCACACTGCTATCTTGTGGCAGTTTCTCCCCCTGCACTGTGCTGTAGTGCTCACACTGTACTCCTTGCTCCTGCTGCCTCTCAGGGATTTCTCAAGATTTTCCTTCCTCCAGCTTCCAGAATGTTCTCCAATTTTCCAAAACCAGGGGGAGGCACCAGAGAGTTGTCTGTATGATTCACCAGGCCCTGAACTCTAGTAAACCCTGACCCAATTAAGACTCACAGGTTTTAAGCAGAATACATTTTGCTGCACTCACACTAGAGGGTGCTACAGAACCATTTCTATGCTTGTGTTTATTTTTCTCATTCCAGTTATTGCCACATTTCCTCACACGTATGTAACAGCATGATAGCCGAGGCTAGGTGGGTGTCTTCCAGAAAACAACAGGCAAAATAATTATCTTTGATTCATAGTGTAGCCCTTCTCCCACATGGGAAGCATAGGATGACTCTCAAAGCAGTGAGGCAGGTGAGCATTTAACATCTCAGGGTGGATCCTTGGTTTATTGTAGGGTAAAAACAAACAGTTGGCCCCTGCACAAGGATGATACACAAATTCATGAAGCGTTCCTAATTTTTTCATCATCTGTGGTGTGCCGCGGCAGGGCAAAACTTGGCACCCACTTCTACCTTCCCTTCCCCCCAGTCTCCTCCTCCCTGCCCTTATCTCTCTTTCATCCTCCTTTAATTACCCCCTTCCTTCCCACATTTTACCCCCCCCCCTTTGTTTTTATGCCTCAGGAATATATTGGCTTCCACTGACTTTCTAGAGTTTCTACTGCTCTTGCTGGCATCCGGTCTTTCTTTGTATTATATTGTGACTTTAATATTAATAATAATAGCCTCTGGAATCATTGTATGACTGTCTCTCTTCTATTTTTGAGCGCTTTATGCTTATGTTTTTCTTTTGTTGTTTTCTTGTGTTTTGTATTTTTACTATATAGAAATATGTCCTGTTGCGGACCCTCCAACGATGGTAGGACTTGTAAGGTCGGTGACGGCCCAGTGACTGTCTTGATGGTTCCAGCATCTGTAATGGCCCCTTGGAGGTGTCTTATTGTGTTCTATTACTATATTTGCCTCTGTTTTTTCACTCCATAAACCCATAGAGAGGGTTAGGTGCACAGGATACCCTAAAATAGTAGTGAGACTTCTAACCCTTTAAGTGTAAAGTCCTCTAATAATAGTACTTTGCCCTTTAATATCAGCCAAGTAAGTGACAATTACTCTGAGAGAGAGATGTCACTGTCTATATCAGCCTTTTAATATTGACTAGCTCAATTTAAATAAAGGGTCAATTTAGATTGCATTGACCCTTTATTTGAGAGCAATAACAGTACCTTATAGGGGTTGTGTAATGAGGTCTCCATATATTTTCCATCCTATAGCAGCTTCCCCTAAGCGCTCTTAGACACTCTTCCACATAATAGACTCCTCTGAAGATGTTTCTTCCTATACTAGTTTTTCTAGTGCTCTAGCTAGCCACCTTCCATAGTAGACTCCTTGAGGATTTTGTTCTTTTAGAGATGCTGCTTATGGATAACCCATCTTCCTTAGAACGTAACTCCACTTTTGTTGAGAAAGAAACTTTCCCCTCTGGGTGATCTATGTACATTGCAGGGATTTTACCAAACTTTGTTGCAGATTCCTACCTTTTGTTATTCTGAAGAAATCATTGTTTGTTCCTCTGTGTCTCTGTGCTGAGAGGGCCAAATGGGAAGGGTTTCATAATTATCTATCAGCTGTGGCAGCTGCAGGGCTCCAATGAGGAAAGCTGCTGGGCCTGCATCCCTTTAGACGTGTTCCTATTGGGAGTATCTCACCAAAAATGACATTTTTGTTGCAGGAGATGCCAGAAATCTGACTTGTATCTTAGGCAGACTTCTGGGAAAATTGGTGAGCCAATCACACAAGCAGGAAATTATGTTTCTGGGGTGTGGTCAGTACACATTCTGTGTACAGAACACCTCCAGGGAGCCATGTTGCATTGCATTTTCAAAAAATTACAACAGCTGCAGATTGAAAAGGAAAGGTCATTTTTAATAACATTTAACTACAATATCATTTGTGTCACAATTGTATACACTATATTGTTTTTTCTTTATTTGCTGATTTTTTTTCCCCATGAAAGCGGAGTTACCCTTTAATAGATGCTTTAGGCATCAGCACAGGTAAGCTTAGATCCCTTGGGCCAGGCCCTTGAAAAAGAGGCAAACTCACAGTGGTATCCTCATCAGGCAAAATGGTTGGAAGGGCAAAGACCCATCTAGAAGGTTGCTCCAAATACTTGTCATCTCCTCTTAGCTCACATCATTGGAACAAACCCCTCTTTTGGGTTGGCCAAGGCAGATAAATATTCATCCCTTGTACAATTTTATCTTTAACACTAACTACTGGAAACAACTCAATGGCAGCAGGCAGTAATAATCAATGTTCTGAACTTAAGAGAAACCAAACAAGCAAAAAAAATATAAACAAAAGCTAAGGCTGACTACAGTAAGTCTTATATTGTGTTGCGCTATCAATATAAAGTGCATAAAGTCATAATAACAATCAAAAAGTCCATATGGATCAAAAGACATATGTGCAAATGAAGTAACATTAATAGTCCAATAAAGTCCATCAGAAAAAAAGAAAGTGCTCCTTGTGCAAAAAGTTTATATAAACATGTGTGTTATCAGGATCCCATGCTCCACCTTATCTCGAGGTGAATTACCATACAATCAGGATGATCCACAATGAACTCCGTGAGATGGGGATACAAAGGCGGAGCTCATAGTGTAGTAATTAGAGGTTCAAGCTTTTAATGAAGGTTAAAATTACTTACAACAGGCAGGAGTAAGTTCACATATAGTACAGTCATACACATGCAACACCCTGGCAGGAATGATGACATCACCACTGTAGCTCCTTCCATCGCGTTTCGTTCAAAAGAATGTCATCAAGGGGTAAAGGAGTGACTACCATGCAAAGAGCACTACATTTAGCAAGGAAGACTGCAGTAAAAGCCAGGGTCCATACAGTAGCGCTGGGAACTGCTGTAATTTTCATGAAATTTGCCCAATGCAATAAAATGGTGCATGTACATGTAATGCTTTCCCTCCCACTTTTTATTGAGAAGTTGGAAAGAGAGATGAGCGCTGTTCTGCCCAGCCAAACGTCACTCCACTGAGGACAAATCCATGGCCACAGTTCCTTCAGAAAGCAGCATTACTTGGCAGCATCAGTCTCTTGGTCCCACTACTATATCCATAGAATAAAAGGGGGGTAAGAGAGTGGGATTATTGCGGTGCAAAGAAGTACACAGAGGGATTTATTTTTTTAAAAAATGTTATTGGTGTCTAATTAAAACATATCATATAGAGAAAGGCTACAGCGTAGATTGCCATGGCGTAGATCAATAATCGCCGTTACAATTGTACAACAAATGAAAAGGTATAGGTATACAGACTCTCAAGTGGACAGTAGTACACTTAAATTATTTTCACAATAAAACGGTGCTGCATATCATCCCAACATGTTTCGTCTGAAGGCCTATATGATATGTTTTAATTAGACACAAATAAAATGTTGTGTATTTCTAAAAAAAAAAAAAAAATAGATCCCTCTGTGTACTTCTTTGCACCTAAATAATCCCACTCTCTTACCCCTCTTTTTTTGAAAATGGATGAGGTGCTTACTTTAATTGAATTACTACCTGCCCGCATAACACTTTTTCGCAATTACTATATTTATAGGTTTCCTCTGCCAGCCCTCACATCATGTTGCAGTGGACCAGATCTACACTCTCAGAAGTGTCAGTTTCTGAAGATACTTTACTTGGTTTTCTTTTTAACACTATTTTTTGCCGCATTAGACAGCTATGGATAGAAACAGGAAACACAAACATAGTACAAGTAGAAAGTAGCTATTAAAGCTGTTAGACATTAATGTGCCAAAATAGACTTGCACTTCAAAGATAAAAATGGTAGCACTGGAAAACAAAAAACACGTGCTATGAGCAGGAGACAGCTGTAGGTATGGGAGCTTTATGCTTGCTGTAGACCCCTGGAATTTTTGAAAAGTTTTGTCATAAAAAGCCAGCACCAAACCAATCAGTGTATTTCTAGTGTAAGCTAATACCAGCAACTACAGCATAGTGTAATGAAGAGAAAAAAACATTCTAATATGATACTAGGAAGAACAACCATAGTGATAATATTAAAGTCTCTGCTTTATTAAATAACTTCAAAGACAACACAACATAAAGTACTACAAAACATTTTAAAAGATGTGAAAAAAAAAATGAATCCTTATTCAAAATGTTTGATGTCTTCCCACAGTAGGGAGAGCATTCATCCTTACAATTTGCACAGGCCCAGGTCTGGATATACACTAAATTGTCAAAAGTATTGGGACGCCTGCCTTTACACGCACATGAACTTTAATGGCATCCCAGTCTTAGTCTGTGGGGTTCAATATTGAGTTGACCCACCCTTTGCAGCTATAACAGCTTTAACTCTTCTGGGAAGGCTGTCCACAGGATGTGTTTATGGGAATGTTTGACCATTCTTTCAGAAGCGCATTTGTGAGGTCAGGCACTGATGTTGGGCGAGAAGGCCTGGCTCGCAGTTTCTGCTCTAATTCATCCCAAAGGTTTTCTATCGGGTTGAGGTCAGGACTCTGTGCTGGCCAGTCAAGTTCCTCCACCCTAAACTCGCTGATCCATGTCTTTATGGACCTTGCCTCACTGTTAAAATGAACCTATACCATTAAAATTACAGACCGATCATTTCTTTGTCAGTGGGCAAATGTGCAAAATCAGCAGGGGATCAAATACTTTTTTCCCTCGCTGTGTATATATATATATATATATATATATATATATATATATATATATACAAACCCAATTACAAAAAAGTTGGGACACTGTACAAATTGTGAGTAAAAAAGGAATGGACTAATCTACAAATCTCATAAACTTATATTTTATTCACAACATAATATAGATAACATATCAAATGTTGAAAGTGAGACATTTTGAAATGTCATGCCAAATATTGGCTCATTTTGGATTTCATGAGAGCTATATATTCCAAAAAAGTTGGGACAGGTAGCAATAAGAGGCCAGAAAGTTAAATGTACATATAAGGAACAGCTGGAGGACCAATTTGCAACTTATTAGGTCAATTGGCAACATGATTGGGTATAAAAAGAGCCGCTCAGAGTGGCAGTGTCTCTCAGAAGTCAAGATGGGCAGAGGATCACCAATTCCCCCAATGCTGCAGCGAAAAATAGTGGAGCAATATCAGAAAGGAGTTTCTCAGAGAAAAATTACAAAGAGTTTGAAGTTATCATCATCTACAGTGCATAATATCATCCAAAGATTCAGAGAATCTGGAACAATCTCTGTGCATAAGGGTCAAGGCGGGAAAACCATACTGGATGGCGGTGATCTTTGGGCCCTTAGACGGCACTGCATCACATACAGGAATGCTACTGTAATGGAAATCACAACATGGGCTCGGGAATACTTCCAGAAAACATTGTCGGTGAACACAATCCACCGTGCCATTCGCCGCTGCCGGCTAAAACTCTATAGGCCAAGGAAAAAGCCATATCTAAACATGATCCAGAAGCACAGGCGTTTTCTCTGGGCCAAGGCTCATTTAAAATGGACTGTGGCAAAGTGGAAAACTGTTCTGTGGTCAGACGAATCAAAATTTGAAGTTCTTTTTGGAAAACTGGGACGCCATGTCATCTGGACTAAAGAGGACAAGGACAACCCAAGTTGTCATCAGCGCTCAGCTTAGAAGCCTGCATTTCTGATGGTATGGGGTTGCATGAGTGCGTGTGGCATGGGCAGCTTACACATCTGGAAAGGCACCATCAATGCTGAAAGGTATATCCAAGTTCTAGAACAACATATGCTCCCATCCAGACGTCGTCTCTTTCAGGGAAGACCTTGCATTTTCCAACATGACAATGCCAGACCACATCCTGCATCAATTATAACATCATGGCTGCGTAGAAGAAGGATCCGGGTACTGAAATGGCCAGCCTGCAGTCCAGGTCTTTCACATATAGAAAACATTTGGCACATCATAAAGAGGAAGATGCGACAAAGAAGACCTAAGACAGTTGAGCAACTAGAAGCCTGTATTAGACAAGAATGGGACAACATTCCTATTCCTAAACTTGAACAACTTGTCTCCTCAGTCCCAGACGTTTGCAGACTGTTATAAAAAGAAGAGGGGATGGCACACAGTGGTAAACATGGCATTGTCCCAACTTTTTTGAGATGTGTTGATGCCTTGAAATTTAAAATCATTTTTCCCTTAAAATTATACATTTCCCAGTTTAAACATTTGATATGTCATCTATGTTGTATTCTGAATAAAATATTGAAATTTGAAATTCCACATCATTGCATTCTGTTTTTATTCACAATTTGTACAGTGTCCCAACTTTTTTGGAATCGGGTTTGTATATATAGTTTTTGAAAACATTTTTTTTATTGTCTTGATGTCTTGATTTTACCCCGATGAAGGGTTGAGCTCCTGTAACGAGTTAGATTTTGTTGTTATGGACTGTACAAATTAGTGTGGGACCCCCATCTCTTCAAATTTTTAGCCATCTCTCAGAAGGTCCAGTAGGACACCACAGTTGGAGAGCAGCCTTAAGGACCACATTTTACATATAACGTTACAAGTAATAACCAGAAGGTTCAGTGCTCCTATACCACAAAAAGAATGGAAACTAACTGGTAAGGGATTAAAGTTATGCCTTTACCAGTTTATTTCATGCTTGTGAGCTGATTTGGGATCTGGCAGATTGCAGTTGTGGATTTACAGGATTACTATATTTTATACTGCAATCAGTTAAAGTGGCTCTATAGGCTGAAGGTTTTTTACATTTTATACCCTTTTATACCTTCCTTAGCTCCATCCTGATCCAACACTGTGAAGAAGAGGAGCAGCTCTCTCAGCTCACTCCCTTCTCTTAGGATCAATGGTCTCCTGCTGCTCTCAATCATAGCCAGTGAGGTTGGAGCGGGGGGGGGGGGGGGGGTGGGACCAAGCTGCGCTCTGTGTGTCTATGGAAACACAGAGCCAGCTCAAGACCAAGCTCGCACAAGTGCGCCCATGGGAAGAGGAGGAGCAGGACTGCTCTGTACACAATCACTACACAGAGCAAGAAGGTATAACATGTTTGTTATTAAAAAAAAAAAAAAAACATGGGTTTGCAATCACTTTAAACCCTTTTAGTTTACACTTTTTGAGATTCATATTTATAAGCACAGTCACCAAAAACAATTTTGCTGTTTTGTATGATCTAGTAACCCAATGGAGGAAAGGATTCCAAATGTCTATAAACTGTTACAGACAATTTTACATCTGTGTAGGATCAGAACATGTTAGTTAAAAACACTATAGTAGACTTTAATACTGTGCACCAAAAATCCATTCATCCATCTAAAAAGCCATTTTTCACGAATAAACGTCAAAATCTGCGATGCTCCATGTAGATCCATTAGCGGTGTCTGTCCTGGGGGGCTGGAGATCTGAATGTAATCATAAATTTGTGCCACCATAAAGTCTCATTTGTCATTTATGAGCAGTTTCCCTTGTGTGCAAAATCCATGTCCTTTTAACCGCTTTTTATCTGAAGATATCAAAATGGCTCTGTCTAGCCCTAAGCTATTATGTGACAATACCAGGTTTTAAACCTGTGCTTCTTTATTAACATGGCGCAAGAAGCAACATGTGCTCCCCAATAGTAAATAAAATTAAAGATGGTAGAAATGTTTTAATTTGGATATATTCCTCAATAGCCACAAAGGATAATATTTCACCGTGTTCAACAAATGCCTTTGCAAGCCTGGATATCTCCTTGACATCATCATTGGGCAGCCTGTACAGAGAGCAGTTAGTGGTTAGTGTGACCCAACGGGTCCTCCAACTACAGGCTGACTGCTGAATATTACAAGAGAATTATTATTAAGAGAACAGCAGGGTCTGGTCTTTATTACTGGAAGTTCTTGAGGAAAGGTAATATGCAAGAGTTGTTCAGTGCTGGATTACTGTGGTTCTCAGAATGGTGTCCATGCTGAGCAGCTGAGCTCTTGTATTCACAATGCATCAGGCTAGCCACTCAGCATGGCACTTGGCAGCAAATGGAAATCACTGTAGTAGCGGTGGCTTCTAGCGGCATCAGCCATGTATGGTATAAGCATAGTTACATTGACTGGACCAAAATAACTAGGTTTGACATTGCACCAGAACCCATGACATAATATACAGTGGGTACGGAAAGTATTCAGACCCCCTTAAATTTTTCACTCTTTGTTATATTGCAGCCATTTGCTAAAATCATTCCTGGTCCTAAGTATTCAGACCCTTTGCTGTGACACTCATATATTTAACTCAGGTGCTTTCCATTTCTTCTGATCATCCTTGAGATGGTTCTACACCTTCATTTGAGTCCAGCTGTGTTTGATTATACTGATTGGACTTGATTAGGAAAGCCACACACCTGTCTATATAAGACCTTCCAGATCACAATGCATGTCAGAGCAAATGATAATCATGAGGTCTAAGGAACTGCCTGAAGAGCTCAGAGACAGAATTGTGGCAAGGCACAGATCTGGCCAAGGTTACAAAAAGATTTCTGCTGCACTTAAGGTTCCTAAGAGCACAGTGGCCTCCATAATCCTCAAATAGAAGACGTTTGGGATGACCAGAACCCTTCCTAGAGCTGGCCGTCCGGCCAAACTGAGCTATCTGGGGAGAAGAGCCTTGGTGAGAGAGGTAAAGAAGAACCCAAAGATCACTGTGGCTGAGCTCCAGAGATGCAGTCAGGAGATGGGAGAAAGTTGTAGAAAGTCAACCATCACTGCAGCCCTCCACCAGTCGGGGCTTTATGGAAGAGTGGCCCGACGGAAACCTTTCCTCAGTGTAAGACACATGAAAGCCCGCATGGAGTTTGCTAAAAAACACCTGAAGGACTCCAAGATGGTGAGAAATAAGATTCTCTGGTCTGATGAGACCAAAATAGAACTTTTTGGCCTTAATTCTAAGCGGTATGTGTGGAGAAAACCAGGCACTGCTCATCACCTGTCCAATACAGTCCCAACAGTGAAGCATGGTGGTGGCAGCATCATGCTGTGGGGGTGTTTTTCAGCTGCAGGGACAGGACGACTGGTTGCAATTGAGGGAAAGATGAATGCAGCCAAGTACAGGGATATCCTGGACAAAAACCTTCTCCAGAGTGCTCTGGACCTCAGACTGGGCAGAAGGTTTACCTTCCAACAAGACAATGACCCTAAGCACACAGCTAAAATAACGAAGGAGTGGCTTCACAACAACTCCGTGACTGTTCTTGAATGGCCCAGCCAGAGCCCTGACTTAAACCCAATTGAGCATCTCTGGAGAGACCTAAAAATGACTGTCCACCAACGTTTACCATCCAACCTGACAGAACTGGAGAGGATCTGCAAGGAGGAATGGCAGAGGATCCCCAAATCCAGGTGTGAAAGACTTGTTGCATCTTTCCCAAAAAGACTCCTGGCTGTATTAGATTAAAAGGGGGCTTCTACTAAATACTGAGAAAGGGTCTGAATACTTAGGACCATGTGATATTTCAGTTTTTCTTTTTTAATAAATCTGCAACAATGTCAACAATTCTGTGTTTTTGAACTGAATGAACTTAAATGATTTTATCAAATGGCTGCAATATTACAAAGAGTGAAAAATTTAAGGGGGTCTGAATACTTTCCGTACCCACTGTACACTTAGGGGTATATTTATGTAGCACCCTCCTAGGTAGGTTCTAGATAAAAAGCATTGTTTGCTCCAGCTGCTTATCAGGGGAGTCTGATCAGTAGTGTGTGATTCATTTGGTCTGAGGAAGTGTCCCCACTGTATCCAATAGGGGGGCCTGTTGGACAGTGGAGGAAACCCAGACAATGACACACAGGCTTTTGTGGCTATCCCAGTGGGAGGGCACAACCGCAGTGCATCCTGGGATTAGTCATAAAAGCCGAAGACACATGTGACAGGGCATCTTTGGGCGGGAAGCCAAGTCCCAGAAGGAGGGTGACGGCTGTCTCTCCTCCTATCAGTGTGGAAAGCGGTCGCAGGTGGTCGGCCTAATGAGCCAGAGTGTGGTGCTGAACTAGGAGGTCCAGGATACTGAGAGTGGAGCTGAAGGCAGAGCAACCTGAGGAAAAACAAAGTCCATGAGTACCAGGGAGCTTGCCAGGGGTCTGCCCAGGAAGGGGACAACTCCATGGAGAGTCAGTGGACAAGAGCCAGCACACACGGCGAGTAAGAAAGGGGGTGCCAAGTTAGACCCTCTGAAGAGTAACCTAAGACATAGTTTGCCTTTTTATACCTTCACTTCAGTGGCGAGGTGAAGCAGCGGCCTTGCCACACTCACTATAGTTAGAAGTCCTCAAGATTTGTGCATAATTCTAAAGTTGGAGTATCCCGCTCATCTCTTCTCCCATCCAAGTTCTAAAATAAAATACAAAAAAACAAATCCCCTGGATTGTTCATTGACTGAGCCAAGGACTTAAAGTGATAAGCTTTAATAGACTGTTGCTATGGGTAACCCAGGGGAATCCAATCTAAGCAGCTCACAAGGGGGCAGTGCTACATTTATTAAAGATTTACCAGTAAATCATTTGAGTTCACCCATTGACATGCAACCATATTAATATTAGAGTGAATACTAGGTGAGTTTTAAATACAAAAAAATAAGCTTTTGCCCAGCAGACTATTTGGCTGGTTTGAGTATTTTCAAAAATAGCATCCAACACATAACTAGCCCGGCACACTAGACATGCTGGTTTGCATCCCCATAGTAAAGGGGCAGCGAGCATGAAACTATGGCTACGGTGATACCAGCTTGTATGTCCTTTCTCACGGTGGGGGTAAGTGTTCTGAGTGGAGTTCCCCAAAAACCTAGACCTTGATGGAGACTGAACTGACTAGGGATCTTGTCTTGCACCCCCTATATAACACCCCTGAAAGTGGCAACAGGGGATGTGAAAACGTAGAGCTGCATTAGTTCTAGAATTTGCAGGCAGCAATGGATCTGTTGAAGCTGGTGACTGCAAGGAGCAGTGTAGTTGTTGTGATGAGGATTAAAAATTATTATTATAATTAGAGTTATTCCCGCAGCAATTTGGTTAATGCAGAGAGTTGCTTTTATTTAGATTTCAGAACAGCCAACAGAGGCACAGACAAGGCAGATGACAGGATACTTGAATATTCATGCAACATTTAGACACCTTCAGAGGCCCCAGTTCCTGTCACATAGACATGTGACAAAGTCAAACCGAAGACTGGACTGTGACGTCAGCTCGTCTTTGCACAATATTCAAGATCCTGGTATGATATACTGAAGAAACTACAAGCTTTGAAATAAGGCCTAATAACTGTATGGGCCACTGATGTTTACCAAATCCTTTTCCGGTAATGATCTAACATTATATTATCTAATACCGGTTTAATGGGCATAGTTTATAGGCTGGTGAAGAGAAATGTAACCAGTTTTCAATAACATATTTTATATGAGCCATTGTGAAGCATTCAGTACCTCAAATCACAATGTTATGTTTGTTGTTAGATTTATGGGTCAGTTCTAGTAGTTAGAACCAGGGGCGTAACTACAGGGGTTGCAGGGGTTGCAATTGCTACCGGGCCCCATGCTCCAGGGGGCCCAGGAGCAAACCAGTGGGTGAACTTCCAGGATCTCAAAGGTCACACTTGCGACCGGGCCCTGGCATTGCACCACTGTGGGGAGGCCCCAAGATTGCAGGAAGGGGGCCCACTGCAGAACTTGTGAAAGCATCCTGCTGCGGGACCGTAATAAAATGCCATGCAACGAGAGTAAAGAGCCCCAGGATTAGTGGGAAGAGCCCCGGGCTTGAAGGGAAGGGCCCCGGCCAGGGGTCTGGGGGGCCCTTCATGGTTTCTTGCATCGGGGCCCTGAAGGTTCTAATTACGCCTCTGGTTAGAACTGACCCAAGTGAGGGTATATGTTGTCCAATTTATGTAGGATATTCTATATATGTATATATACATATACATACACAGTTTGTTAAATGTGTACATAGGTGTGTGTGGGGCTTAACACAGCTGGCAGACAAGTTGCATTTTACATATCAAAAGGCCCAGAGGAGTTACGAACAGGGAATTGGAAAATTTGTCTGATCAGATTTGAAAAGAATAGTAAAAAGTCCATGGGGTTGTTAACGCAATTTGGTTAGAAGGCATTCGTTCTTTTACACATATTCTTTCTTCATCATGATAGAGGCATAGGTCTAGATTGTAATACACATTATTGCATGCATGGAAGCTATATAGGTGCATATAGATTGGACATATGCTGGATTGTAGTGTATCTATGCTTGCTAGAATAGGAATAACGAATGGGACTCTAAGACCCCGTTTACACTGGCGCGACCTGTCAGGCGACCTGGTCGCCTGCCAAGTCGCCGTGGGTCGCCTGCCATAGAGCAGCACAGGACCCGTTCTAATAGGAGCGACACAAGTCGCTCCGACTTATAAAAAGGGTCCGGAGCTTCTTTGGGGCGATCTGGAGCGACCTGCATTGACTTCAATGATATGAAGTCCGTGCCGGCCGCTCTGAGGTCGCGGTGCGAGCTGCGCACCGTGACTTCACAGGTCGCCCGGCAAAGTCGGGTCGCCCCAGTGTGAACGGGGTCTGAAGGCTGATGTTCATTGTAATATTTACACATTCTCTGTCGGATTTTGTCATCTGTTTCAAGTATCTTGTGGACTTTATTCTGTGCTGGGACTCAATAAATGCATCTCTCTGGATGAACCGAATTGCTGCGGGAAAAACTCGAATTACACTAATATAATTAATAATCATAATCCTTCTTCTATATCACTACATTCCTTCTTCAACTACTACAAGCAGGTGGCTCTAGACCAGGCAGGAACTAAATGAGGGAACACCAGGTTACAGATGAAGAAGGCAGGAATGTTGACAGAATGCAAACCGGGATCAGAACAGAGAACAGAATTACCAATTCAGAAAAAAAACATGAGAGTTTCAAGACAAGGTCACAACAAGTAGGCTTAGGTCCAGAAGTTGGTCACTAGGCAAGCCGGGTCATACACAGGAAGGCAGAATAGCAGATCAGGTCACATAACACAGAATTTTACTGAAAACCACTCAACGATCACTTCATGCGGTGACTCCGTTTATAAAGGTGGTTTGGCACCAACATCACTTCTGAACATGCATGCGCTACCATGCCCAGTTCTCAAGACATGCACGCTGAGACAAGTACATGGCTACATGCTGTAATAAGCAAGTGGTCATGTGCCCGGCCCACACTGGTCTCCTTACACTGGAATTATCTGGACCTTCCTAACATCCCCGTACCTAATTGGCGCTAGGCTTCTAAATATTGCCCATATTTTGACAGTGATATCACAGGTAATCCTAAAGAGAGAAATTACCTGCACACCTGAAACAATTGTAATGCTAAGATCTCACTCATCGAGATTGCTCTCTTTTATGGGATCCTCCTTACAGACACTAAACTAGGTATGGGGGGGGGGTAAGTAGGATGCCTAGTCCCCCCCAGCAGTGGTCACCTCACCAGTAGGAATAGGCATATCTGTTGTTCAACAAATCTTCTTTGAAGTTCAGCGAACATAAACTTACAGGTGAATCACATTGACATCTTTGGGGCTGGTGAATATTGTCGTAGCAGTGAATGCGAGTGTTAAAATCGGAGGTGGTTTAGGTGTTCTTGAACTTTTTTTTTTTTTTTTTTATTACAAATGTTGCAGTGGCATGCTGCAAACAAAGGGAATCTCTAAGAGCTGATGGTCAGTAACATGTGAATACTCCACCATGAGCATCTATCAACATAAAGTGAAAATGGTAGAAAAATGAGTAAGGAAACTGGCATACACACCACAAAGGGATGCCTATTTATTTCACCCACTCGGCGCTAAGGTGCTTGGTGCTATAGATACAATAAATAGCATACAATAAATATATCAGATTAAAATTGATATAAAACCAAACATTAATCTAAAATCAAATCGGACCTCAGCTGCTGTTATAAACAAAAGGAACAATAAAAGGTGTGTACATCTAATAATGATTACATGTATACACTAACAGCGCTATAAGATAATCTGAACATCACATAGTCCAAAATATGTCATATTCATAATATAATGGTGAGTGAAAAGTCCAGCCAACTGCAGCATCACTGGCAGAAGCGTCCCAAAATCGTGTGTCCAAATGGTTCGTATATATTGTCATGGTGACACAACAACCTTTCAGAAGTAGGTCCATGATGTTCTGCACTCACCGTATGTCTTCATTGTTGAATGATGGATTAAGGTATCACAGGTGACAACTTAGGAGAGGCTAGTGCTGAAATGAATGATGCTTTTTTTTTTTTTTTTTTTTTTAACTCAACAGTAAGGTTTTAAATTCTGTGCTGCCAAGAACCGCCACACTCTTACTTTCTGATGTACTTGTTAAACATTTTATAAGCATGTGAAAAATTCTCCTACATCTTGGCAGATCTTGGTAGGACACCTTGGAAAATCTTGGCACCTAAAACACCTAAAGCACCTGCCTCTGGTTTGTTGTAGCCTCCAGAAAGTCCAATTATCTGCTAATTGTTTGCATTTACCATGCATGTGTATGGCCATTACATAAAGCCCCGTACACACGATCAGATTATCGAACGATCTGTCGTCCATTTTTTGTGGCATGATAGTCTGATGTGGAAAGTGAAGAGGTTATTTTCATACGAATTTTCCCGTATGACGGAATTCTACTTCAGAAATGATGTCATGTGTTGGATTGCTTTGTATGTGTTCTTTCGTCTCTGAGCATGCCTAGTCTTGCTCTTAAGATTTTTTTCCGTCGAAATCTGTACTAATCAGACGAAAATCGGACGTTGTATTACGGACGACAAAAATTATATAGCCTGCACATCAGGATTTTGTCAGCCGAAAAGTCGGAGTCGGCTGTCGAAAGCACCATACTAACAATTCGAAAATCGGCAGACCGGTCGTCGGAGGACGAATTTTCCCTACAGATTTTCTCATCGTGTGTACGGGCCTTAAGTGCCTTAATAAATTGTGTTCTTGCAGATGTCAGATTAGGTATTTATTAGAAAGGGGTCAGTAAGAAATGTTTTCATTGTATTTGCCAGTTGGATATAAAGTTTTTTGTTGCCTTCTTACTGAACAGAACAGTTGATGTATTTGAATTTGAACACTTACCAGATGAATGGTTTGTAGATCCAAAATGTTTTTGGGCAGATGTTTTCAGGGCAATATATTATGATTTTAAAGAATTTTATTTTTGGGTTTATTGCATCAAATGTTTTATCACTGAGGTTGTATGAGCCCAGTAGCACCAAGCCATTGTATCTGAACTGCAAAGCAAAGCATTCTTTTGTTCCTAATAATTTATGTAAAATTTTTCTCTTAGTTTCTTATTTTTATATTTCATCTTTTGCTCTCATTATAATAAACCCTATATATAGTATACTGAGACACTGAATTTATTTTACAAATCAAGTTAATATCTTTGCAATTCCTTGCTTGGGCTGAATAAATTAGACACATGAATTATTTATTACTTGGCGCTTATCATTTAGAGTTTTGGGGCTTCTTCACATTTTGTTCATACGTTTCTGACAATTTCATTACATTTGGGAAAATGATGCCTTTTTCTTTTTTTACTAATGTGATTATTAATATTTGAATTTGCACAAAGCAGCACGCTTTGTTTCAAACAGAGATCACAGGGGGGGATTCAAAGCGATGTTCTGTCATAAATTGTTAAAGGCTTAAAAACTATTGTATAAAGAAGTCAACACCATGAGCATGTTAACATGAGAAGAGATTGCAGTGTTCACCTCATTAGTGTGGTGATGGTCCTTCGTTGTCCAACCATTAACTAGAAACCAAGTCAATGAACAGACAGGGATTTACTAAAATTAGCTTCCAGGCTGTATTGTCAAAGCTTAATTGAGTAAGCTGAAGTTAGATGCTGATTGGTTACCATGCACAGCTGCACCAGATTCTGAGTGCTCCAGTTTTAGTTAATTCCCCCCATTTTTGGCTGCCAAAAAAGCGCTTAGCTATTTTCCTGGTGTTTTTCTTTAAGATTAAAATTGCTGGTGAATTTGAATATTATCAGGATTACCTTTTACCCTGGCTTCTGCCCACGGTGCCTAGACAACAGGGTGATGTTATTGGGCCTTTTGACAAGATCCTGGCGAAAGATTCTTGTGAGAATTGGGACCCTCAGCCTTCTAAGGTTCTGGCCAGAAGGGCCAGTGTCATTACCTTCGCTAGTTGCCTAGTGCAGATCGAGGTGTAAGGTAAAATATATTTATTTTTTTCTCCTAATTTTAAATTTTTTTAATATAAGTATATTTAACCTTAAAGTTTTACCTCGGGGGGGGGGGGGGGTATGAATAATAAATTGACCTTGCACGTTCTTATCGGAACACAGCCATCCCAAGTGACCCTAAAGGTGGATGGTCCTGACTCTACAGCTTGTGGGTTGTGGCTACACCTGCTCTTTAGGACCCCAAAATTTAAGTGACTGTACCCCTGGTAGTTTTGCAACAACTAAAATGTGGTGGTATCTGTGGACAACCCTTCCTTGCACACTTCTTTCCACCAGGTACATTAATCATAATGCACATACACTATGTTGTCAAAAGTATTGGGACACCTGCCTTTACACGCACATGAACTTTAATGGCATCCCAGTCATAGTTCGTAGGGTTGAACATTGAGTTGGCCAACCCTTTGCAGCTATAACAGCTTCAACTCTTGTGGGAAGGCTGTCCACAAGACTTAGGAGTGTGTCTATGGGAATGTTTGACCATTCCTCCAGAAGCGCATTTGTGAGGTCAGGCACTGATGTTGGAGGAGTAGGCCTGGCTCGCAGTCTCCACTCCTCCACCCCAAACTCGCTCATCCATGTCTTTATGAATCTTGTTTTGTGCACTGGAAGGGTCCATCCCCAAACTGTTTCCATGAAGCTGGGAGCATAAAATTGTCCAAAATGTCTTGGTATTCTGACGCCTTAAGAGTTCCCTTCACTGGAATCAAGGGGCCCCTGAAAAATAACCCCACACCATAATCCCCCCCTCCACCAAATGATTTGGACCAGTGCACAAAGCAATGTCCATAAAGACATGGATGAGCGGGTATGGGGAGGAGGAACTTGACTGGCCTGCAGAGAGTCCTGACCTCAACACTTTAGGGAGGAATTAGAGCAGAGACTGCGAGCCAAGCCCTCTCATGCACATCAGTGCCTGACCTCACAAATGCGCTTCTGGAAGAATGGTCAAATATTCCCATAGAAACACTCATAAACCTTGTGGACACCCTTCCTAGAAGAGTTGAAACTGTTAGAGCTGCAAATGGTGGACCAACTCAATATTGAACCCTACGGACTAAGACTGGGATGCCATTAAAGTTCACATGTGTGTAAAGACAGGTGTCCCAAAACTTTTGACAATATAGTGTATAAACACATTTGGTGAGTGTACACAATAAAAACATGCTTTTATTCGATAGCTTCTTGGAAGCTTGTGATGTTAAAATGATTGCTGAAACCTGTGAGCATGCTAGCGGCCCATACATAGACTAAGGATGACAATTCTGATTCTTACCAGCTGCCGCTATTGGGCACATCTAAGCTTACAATGTTCCTTGTATGTTTATATAACGGAAGAAGGAATGCTGCCTGCTGTGTATTAGTCTAAGTTCTGGATAACAGTTACCACTTTATAGCTGGAGTGCCTGCTCTGTTCTGTATATTTATTTTCTTTTATTACCTCTGTTGTAATTTGTGGACAGCTTAATCAATAGTGATGAAGCTGGATCTATTACGAGGTAGGACATAAACATTAAATCTCATTATTACAGACAATAAAGAATGACTCATTTAGCAAGTGGATATCCTTTACTTAGCCTGCTAGCTATACAAAGAGGAATTGGGCAAAAAGTTCCCCCCTTTCACTGTGATTACATTTACAGGGTTATGGCTTGTGTTTGGAACATATGGTTAAAAAAGCTAAATTCTAATGTTTTGCTTAAAAGAGAAGTATGGTGATATTTTATAATCATGCTTACCTACTGTAAGTGGATGCAGCATCGGCGCCTCTAAGACTAAGAACCGAGCAATCAAACACCACAGATCACTTGGTTCTCACAGCTCCCCGAGCAGAGAGCCGGTGACTCTCCGCTGCCCCCTGCTCTGCCCCCTCCTTGCTCACTGGAGCGCTGGGCTGTGGAGGGGGCAGAAGCAGCCAGCTCAGCCTCTCAGCGGCTCTCTGAGAGGCTGAGTCGGGTGCCAGTCGAGGCATGTGGGCAGATTCCGACTCCATTGTTGTGATCTTGCCTGAGCGTGGACTGGCTCTGTGGCATCTGCAGACAGCAGACTTCAACCACAGGAGAAGTATAGCCAAACAAGCTTTGGTTGTACTTATTTAAAGCAAAACTGAAAAAAAAAAAAAAGAATAACCCATTGAAAAATAACGCAATACCGAATCCTAACCCCTCTGCTCTTTTCCTTTTCTTCCTTCTCTTTCTTTTCCTACTTTTCTTTCCTGGTTGACTACAACCAGAGGTCTACTTTCGAGACTATTATTGCTCTCCGGCCACAATTTTGGGATTATATTTTTTCCCCTTTATCAGTCTCTAAGTGGATATATTTTGTTTTTAACCCTTTTGTTTTCTTTTTAGCTCTGGATAGATTTCTCGGCCTTTACCATAAATGCTACCATGGGTCTACTTCAGATACCATTCTACACTGGTCATACCATGACTTCTGGAAAAATTTCTGTTTAGTAAATTACTATGTCCTCTGGGTCCAGACTGCTAAAACCTATATGTCTGGTTAATACATTTTAGGCTGTTAAGGAACCAAGATAAATCAATCTAGCTACCCTAATGGGCCATACACTCTATAAGATTTTCTGAAGACTTTTTCCTTTAGACTTACCAAAACCATATAATATGAGGTCAAACCTAAACACTTTCAATTTGTATGCAATCTGGCAGGCCCCTGCACTACATAGAAAAGGTAAATCTGAAGGAAATCTAACCACAAAAGTTGGATAGTGTGTATCCAGATTAAAGCTGGATACACACTATACAACTTTTTTTGTTAGATTTCCATTAGATTTACCTTTAACTATGTAGTGCACGGTCCTGCCTGATTGCATACAAATTGAAAGTGTTTAGGCATATCCAGGGCCTGATTGTCTGCATTTGTTTTATGAGTTTACTTTTACTCAATAAAAATATTGCGAAAGAAAAATAATGCAATACTCACTTTCAATGCAGACTGTTCCCCTGTTGTTCTTCATTTCTGCCACAAGATGTTCTCAGCCTTCTGGATTGAATGATTGCTAACATCACTCAATCCCCTTCCCCTGAGCCCAGGCTGTTGTGGGCCCCAGTCTGTGACTGGACAGTAAATCATAAGCAGCACAGTGATTAGTCCGCTCTTAAGCTCGAAATTTGGCTACTTCAGCGGGGACTGGCTAAATTTTGATCCATGTATGGGCAGGTCGTTTGTACATAAATGTGTCAATGGGGGAATCAAGGTGTTTGCTTTCATTTAATCCGCTGGTTGAATGAAACAAAATGCATAATGTATGGGTTGCCCTAAGTCACTTTGCTTTCTTCTCTTATCAGTGTGCCGCTTATCAGCACATGAACCAGTTGGCTTCTTTTGCTGCTTCTTGTTCTCTCAGTTTGAGCTCTACTGCACAGGGACAGCAAGCCATGCCATGTCAAATTCAACTATACAGCATACCAGGGCTTTTTTTCAGCGAAAACACGGTGAACACATTTCTGGCACCTCCAGTACTAACTGTATGTAATAACAAGGGGTGCAGGAGGGTGCTGCAGGGTCTATGGATGCTGGCTGTTGGGTGATCTATTCTAGCTACAGGGGATCTATTTTTGCAGGGGGGTCTATTGTTGCTGAGGAGGTATATTGGTGCTGATGGGGGACCTACTGTTGCTGGGGGTGGGTCTTATATTGCTCTGGGGTTAGTTGTTTCTGGGAGAGATCTACTGCTGATGGAGGGGTTTATTGTTGCTGGCTGATGGAGAGTCTATTGATGCTGGCTGTGGGGAGATCTGTTGTTGCTCCTAGGAGTCTATTGTTGCTAGGTGGGAAATGTTGTTGCAGGTGATTCATTGTTGTAAGAGGGGTCTATTTTTGCTCCCGGGGGCCCTATTAGTATTGGGTGCAGGAGATCTATTTTACAGATTTTTTTGTTATTACCAAATTCTATACAAATTACTTAGCACCAGAAAATGATACTGTACCTGGTTTAGTATTCTCTAAAAGGGCAGTACTGGGAGGTGGGTAGGGGGGTGAAACCAAGCAATGGTGCTCGGAGGTGGGTAGGGGGTAGAACTAAGGAATGATGTTCGGAGGTGGGTAGGGGGTGGAACCAAGGAATGATGCTTGAAGGTGGGTAGACCGGAGAAAAGGGGTGACTCGGAAAGGGGGAGTTCCTGCACCTTTTCTGTGAGAAAAAAAGCCCTGCAGTATACACTGCTGGCATTGAAACAATGCATGTAAGGAGGATGATGTAATAATGTACTCTGTGGGTACCACTTGTTTTAAAAAAAAAAATAATAATACAGGGCAAAATATACTAGAACTTAAAAAAGGTACAGCTCTGTAAATAGAATACTTTATTGGACAAACTTGTTATACAAAAATAACATATGCCCAAAAATTAGCACTAAATTTTAAAAATCTCAACCCTGGTGTATTTTGAAAACTGACAATTTTATTGATTTTCAAAATTAAATACAAAGTAAATAGAAGAAGAAGAACAAAAAAGAGATACAAATAGATTGACAAAAACCATAAGTGGCGCCAACTTGCACGACATACAACAATGAGGTCCAGTTGAAGAAAATAAAATCTGAGGAAAAAAAATATATTATTTATCAACTTTGAGCTTAATGTTTATAACTCCAGATCTTGCATGTCAACCAGGTTCCAGCTACGCCGCTATGCGTAACCCATCAGGAATTAGCTCCATATGAAGTATAAGGAAAAAGAGAATAAATAAAAACATTTAAAAAAATAAAAAAGGAAGGCAAAAGAGAGGAAAGGGAAACTAAGAGGTGAGAGAAAGGTAAAGATAAATGGAATGGAGAGGGCAGTAGCGAACATCCACCTGTGTCGAAATCCCACCGAAGTTTACAGCAACCACCTAGTCACAGCGCCATTAAGTCAGGGGAACAGAGGTTAAAGAGGTTGTAAACCCACTCTTATAACTTGTACCTATAGGTAAGCCTGTAATAAGGCTTACCTATAAGTACTGTAAATATCTCCTAAACTTGCACCGTTTAGGAGATATTTACTTTTCATGCAGCCGATGACATCATCGGCGCATGTGCTCTGAAGGAACGGCTAACGGTGCCGTTCCTTCAGAGACCTGTGCTGTGAACGCCAGCTCCCGTGGGCATGCGCGGGAGTAATGTCATCACGCCTCCGGCCAAACAGATGGCCGGAGGACGCAACCAGGAAACAGGACGACCAAACATGTCAGCCGTGTCACTGCTGAGTGGGTGGCACTGCGGGGGCTTCGTTCTAAGGTAAGTATTTCATAATGAGCTAGTATGCAATGCATAATAGCTCATTATGCCTTTGTCTTACAGGGGTTTTTTTTCTTTCTTTTTTTTTTTTTGAGTTTACAACCTCTTTAAGGGCATTTTCAGTATATCCCATGATTCCCATACTCGGTTATGGGCTTCAAGAGAGTCAGTTAGTGAAGCAGTCAGGTACTCCATCCTCTTCACATCCCGTATCCTGGAGTGCAGTTCAAACAGCAAGGGAGGTTCGTGCTTCTTCCATTCAAGAGCAATTAAGCATCGTGCTGCAGTCAACATGCGTGCAAGGACTTTTTTTGCCAATTTGGAAAAGGAGACAGACAAGAGACCCAGGAGAAAGGTTTTGGGATGAAAAGGCACCCAGGATCCGAAGATGGAGTGGAGGAGGGAATGGACCATTCACCAATAAGGGATGATTATCGGGCAAGACCAAAAGATGTGGTACAATGTACCTAAATCTTTACTACTACAGCGCCAGCAACGGAGATTGGCAGAGGGATATATGGAATTGAGCACATCTAGGGTTTGATACCAATGAAAGAGGATCTTATATTGATTCTCCTTAAACAAGGTGCAAATCGAGCTTTTTGATGCCTGCAACAAGATAAGCTGCCATGTCTTCAAAGGAAGCTCCTCACCCAAGACCTGCTCCCATTTTTGCATATAGGCATGCCGAAGTCCGGTCGATGACACATCTGTAATTAAGAGCTGGTAAATGCGAGAAATCATACCCTTGGAGGCTGGACCCTCCAGGAAAATTTTTTCGAACACAGTTAAAGTGGAAAATTGGAGGTTAGTCGTAATGGATTGTGCGAAGTGTCGTATTTGTAGGTAGCTAAAAAAGGCCTATTTAGGTAGGTCATAGGCATCTTGCAGGTCTCAAAGTATTCTAGTTCTGAAGTCCACCAACTGTCCAAAATGGAACAAAGCCCTTTCCTTCCAATTCACGAGGTCAGACCGTTCGGGACTTTGTGCATGAACAGGAATGAGGTCACCAATGAAGCCATGGAAGTAAGGGGGTATAATACCTCGGCACGTTACCAGAAGGTACGTAAGAGCAACATAGGTCCCAATAGTTGGTCTGTACTAAGTGGAGCGTCAACACTCCATAGTATGGAGTTCGGATGGACCAGAGCTATCCGCAACTTCTCAATCTGCGTCCAGCGGTTGTATTCATGGAGTGTATACCAAGAGGCAATAGGATGTAATTGGGTTGCCAAATAGTATTTAGCCACATTTGGGAATGCAAGGCCACCTGGCAAAGGAAGCTTTAATTGAGGCATATAATGGAGGGAAGTTAGCCTTATAGAGGGTTTCGTAAGAGGGTGTAAGATTTACTCCAAGGTACTTTAAATTAGAAGCCCTCCACAAATAATTAAAGGATTGGGAGAGGAGAGACAGTCTCTGGCGGGGCATGTTAATAGGGAGGGCCTCAGTTTTAGAGTTGTTAACTTTATAACCTAAGAGAGAGCTATAGCGATCTAGCTCCCTATGTAAATTAGGGAGTGAGATATGTAGTTGCATAAGAAAAGGTAGTACATCGTCAGTGAAAAGAGACATTTTAAATTCTCTATCACGTACTTTTATACCATATTTGGGTTTTGTCTTATATGGGCTGCTAAGGGTTCTATAAACAGGGCGAAAAGAAGGGGTGACAGGGGGCATCCCTGACAAGACCCGTTGGTGATGGGAAAGGATGGGGAGGTGGTAAATGGAGTTCTGACTAAGACAGAGGGGGATGAGTACAGATGGTGTATTGCTTGCAGAAAAGGGCCCCAAATCCCCACCCGATAGAGGGTAGCAAACAGGAAGGGCCAGCCAAGCCTTTCAAAGGCCTTTTCTGCATCCAAACTGAGGAGTAACAATTCAGAATGATCCCTGTTCGCCACCTCTATAAGATCAATAACTTTCCTAGTGTTATCTCCCGCCTGGCGAAGAGGGACAAACCCTACCTGATCTTTATGAATTTGTGATGGTAGGAGGACATTCAGTCTATGTACTAAAATTTTTGTGAACATTTTTAGGTTAGAGTTGAGAAGTGATATCGGCCTATAATTGGAGCACACTGTGTGGTCCTTTCCCGGTTTGGGAATCAGTGTGAGAAAAGATGTTTGCATATCTCTTGGAATAGGGGGAATGAGCTAAAAAGGAGTTAAACAAAGTTAAAGAGTAATATATGGAAGGAGGAGGGGAAGGAAAGTCCTAGAGTAGAGACAGGGTAAGCCGTCAGGTCCTGGAGCCTTGTTGGCCTGTAGTGACTTAACCGTTTTGGATATTTCCTCTTCTGAGATGGGAGAGTTGAGACTAGCTAAGTCTGAGGAATAGATAGTAGGAACATCACAATCGGACAGATAGGAGCGAAGACAGATAGATTGAAGGAGGTCGGGAGGTGGAGGGTTGTGCGGCACAGACGGATTGCTATAGAGAGTTGAATAGTAGTCTTGGGAAAGTTGTGCTATTTTGGTGGGGTGAGAATGAAGGGTTCCTGTCGTGTCCTTGAGAAAAGTGGGTGAGGCAGTTGCCGCGCATTCGCTGAGTTGCCTAGCCAGCAGCGCATGTGGTTTCTTGGCCTTAAACCCTGGTGTATTTTATGCAATGGTTACTTACATGCACCACTTAATGCAATACTCCAACGTGCTTACACTTTAAGGAGAAAAATGCCCATTTACATAAGCCCTAGCTGTGTTCCCTTAATAAATTCAGAATAGTCCACATGCCAACAATATGTCCAAAAGACAATAGTCAAACTGGAGGTCAGCAAGAAAGGGAAATAGAACAGCCTTACTTTACAATGTCCAATACCATCAAAAGGGAATTAAATCACATAATCTGAAAGACTTCATGAGATAAATCCCACATCACAAATCACTTGTAAGTAGTCTTTGAATTGAAACATATTATGTTCCTGTGTATAAATCTTCAGTTGCATAAACTGCAGGAGATAAATCCTCAGTTGCACAGAGCTGCAGAGTATAATAGTCGATAGCATATAGATCCCAAGGAAGTGACAACTAAAGCCTTCACATATCCTGGCAAGTACAAAGAATATCACATAATCTTAAAGCATTCATGCTCTTCTTATAGTTGAAATCTGGACAAATCCTGGGGAATAAGTCCTTCTAAACAGGAGAATTGTCTCTCCCTGCTGTATATGAAATAGGGTCCTACAGGTAGGACTAATATGTCACCATCTTCAATTTGATTGCAGGAACCCATCAGCATAAAGGTACAAGAGTCCAAAGCAGAGCACAATACCTCCAGTATCTTGAATAATCTAAGTAAAATGTGAAATGCATCACTGCTTCTAGGTCTGTGCATTCAGGCTGCACTGTTTCCACAATTCAATCACATCTATATTGAACAAAATTATAAACGCAACATTTGTTTTTGCCCCCATTTTTTATGAGCTAAACTCAAAGATCTAAGAAAACCGGGATTCATCCGTGAAGAGAACACCTCTCCAAATTGCAAAATGTGAGCATTTGCCCACTCAAGTTGGTTACGACGACGAACTGCAGTCAGGTGAAGACCCCGATGAGGATGACGAGCATGCAGATGAGCTTCCCTGAGATGGTTTCTGACAGTTTGTGCAGAAATCCTTTGGTTATGCAAACCGATTGTTGCAGCATCTGTCCGGGTGGCTGGTCTCAGACAATCCTGAAGGTGAAGATGCTGGATGTGGAGATCCTGGGCTGGAGTGGTGACACATGGTCTGGGGTTGGGAGGCCGGTTGGATGTACCAAATTCTCTGAAATGCCTTTGGAGACGGCTTATGGTAGAGAAAGGAACATTCAATTCACGGTCAACAGCTCTGGTGGACATTCCCGCAGTCAGCATGCCAATTGCACACTCCCTCAAAACTTGCGACCTCTGTGGCATTGTGCTGTGTGATAAAACTGCACATTTTAGAGTGGCCTTTTATTCTGGCCAGCCTAAGGCACACCTGTGCAATAATTATACTGTATAATCAGCATCCTCATATGCCACACCTGTGAGGTGGATGGATTATCTCGGCAAAGCAGAAGTGCTCACTAACACAGATTTTGTGAACAATATTAGAGAGAAATAGGCCTTTTGTGTACATAGAAAAAGTTTTAGATCTTTCGTTCAGCTCATATAAAATAGGGGCAGAAACAAAAGTTTTGCATTTATAATTTTGTTCAGTATATATCTAGAGATAAAAAATCAACATATAAAAGTGGACTGCCCCATTGAAGAAGCCCTGCATGCTTGATTTGTTCCAATGTTGTAAAGCGACTTTCTCAAAAGCCAACATGGAGCATTAATATTTGCCTAGCATAAGGGTCATCAAATTTTCTATACAAAGGGCCAGTTTACTGTGCTTCAGGCTTTAGGGGGGACAGACTGTGGTCAGTGAGAGTAGAACATGCCCCAGGGTTGGTGGGAGTAAACAAAGTCTCAGGCTGCCCCAGGGTTGGTGGGAGTAAACAAAGCCTCAGGCTTGGTGGTCAGTGGGAATAACAAAGTTCCATGACCGGAGATGATTGGGCTAGTATCCTGCGATCAAGTTTTCTGTGAGAACCTTAGCTCATCTCTGCTAGCAATATGGTGGCAAGGTCCTGTGCAGTAGAAACTAGTCTCTAAGGTCACTACTTTGCATGCATGGGATCTGCCATATTGCTGACATTATATACGAGAATTGTATTAGACAACCTTCACACGCGTGCTGCTGAAATCCCAATAGTAACACGATATTGGTTTATTGCACACATATGTTGGCAATAGCAATCTTAACTGCACGTACTTGAGAAATCACCCCCCATATTGATGTCTACACAAATCATAATGTGTATAAGGGGGTACAGAAGGGCACCTGAATTATGGCATTGAACAGCTGCATATGTACAGTAACATTAGAAACCTGGCAATATTTTGCTGAGAAGTCACAAATGCATGGTAGCGATCAGCCACCACCACTAGGAGGCAGGTAAAAGCGTGGCAGTAGGGGTAAAGGGCAGTAACTGCCATGGTTGCTGGCTGCCAGCACCCTGCTAGCCCTGCTCCTTCTTTTTACCTCCTTTCCACCAACATCTCTCTGCTCTCTCCACTCAGCCAATAAAATGCCCTTTACATGTGGGTGGGTGTAGCGTGGTGAGGCAGTAATAACACACACACAGTCCAAGTGTAATTAGTAGAACTTGTATTGAAATAAAAGCAAAAACAGTTCACAATAAACCCAGTGGGAGAAGGCCAAATTGGGAACACTCACAAATGTTAACAGCGTCAGCTCCTATCAGGCACCAGCCGAGGTTGCAGCGTCTGTCTGGAGTGGCAGAATGTGGCCTGGCCATCTTGTACCCAAAGAAGCAGACTGCACCTGCCAACAAGAACACCTGCATTCCCTCAGCCCACACCTTTCCCCTTATTACCCCCCCTACTCTTACCACTGAGCCTGCCCCCCCCCACCAACCCCTCCACGGTGCTTGACCTGTATCAACCCCCTTCCCATTCTTACCACTACACCTACATCACTACCACACTTTTATATACCCCCAAATCCAAGCCCACTCTCTTTTCCCCCACTTTCAACATCACTCCCAAACCATTCTCTTACCTCCATGCCTGTGCCCTCCTCCCAACTTTCTAATCACTCCATGGTGTCTGATCGTTATCCTTCGTCCTTGCACTCACCACAGCGCATATGTATGACACCCCCTACTTTTAGTAATATGTCTAATCTACACCCTGCAGCTCCCTCTCTAACCATCATATATTACCCTCAATACCCCCCCCCCCCACACACACACCTCTGTGCCTGCATGCTGACACCCTTTGTCACCACCATGCTGGATCTCCATCATCCCTTACTCTCAGTATTGCACCTGCCACCAACCTAACCCTCCTCCTTCCTATCACTGCACCTTCCACCTTTCCAGCCCTCCATTTGCCACCGTACCCATTTTATTGGTTAAACTGGATGAACTTTTTTCAACCAGACTAACTATGTAACTATATGTTGAAATTACACTGCTAGTATATGCTAAGAAAGAAAGAAAGAGCTAATGCTAATGAAAGAGTTATTTCTGGCTTCCTTCTGAAAAAGTTTTTGTTCTGCTGAGTGAAGTCAGAACTCCTGAGTGGCATAATTTCATACTTTCTGCACCCAGAAAGTATAAAATCCAATGGATGGATCAGGATGGTAGCCTGTGAGCTAGCATTTTCACAAGGAGATATGGTATGAGCAATGGCCGCCTCCATACTTCCTCAGTACATTTTCCCTTTAAGATTCTTGTCAGTGGTACTTCAAAGGATGGCTGCCAATACCAAACAATAAACTGATTTCTCTATAGTGAGCTTCTTCTCCCTTGAGTTTTTCTTTAAAATCTTTTGTATTTGACCACTCCAGCAGAACCTGCTAGCTAAACAATTAAACTTCTTGGTCAGCGATATGCATTTTGCTGATTTAGAGCTTACACCAGCATGCAAAATGTTCTTTTAAAATATCATTTAAATGTCGTTTTGTCACTCCTGTCTTTCAACGCAGAGTAAATCCCAATAATCTGAATCACCAACAAATGGAGCTGCTTTTCCCAG
This sequence comes from Pelophylax lessonae, assembly GCF_965119305.1. Lineage (NCBI taxonomy): Eukaryota > Metazoa > Chordata > Amphibia > Anura > Ranidae > Pelophylax > Pelophylax lessonae. The sequence continues at coordinate 154,241,815 of NC_138778.1, read as the reverse complement.
AAGTACACAACTGAAAAGAACGTGAAAATCTCTAGCGCTAGTTAGATATATGTCTATTTTAACCCATTATGATATATATATATATATATATATATATATATATATATATATATATATACATATATATTTATTTATATATATTTATATACACACATCTATATATATATATATATATATATATATATATATACGCTAATTGTGTAGTTCCTTGGGGATCAACACAGGCATGTGAATTATACAAGAGTTATGAGCTCAGCATCAGTGACAGGAGTGATATATTAGCTCCTAAGTTTACTGCTTCCTACATAAACACAAAATAAATTAGTAAGTATTTGGGGACTCAATTGACAGGTAATTTATCACATTCAGTATAAGGGTTATACGTGAATATAAAAAATGGCCTAAAAACTAGGTTACGGGATATAAATCATATACAGGATATATACTGAGCCTTCAATACTAATGCTTATGCACGTACCTGGTGCATTTTTTAAAAGAAGGCACAGAAATCCTATTGTTGCTGTATTTGCTATGTACCTATGATGTACACATATGTGTTTTGCTATGAAGTGTATGCTCCAGCATCTGAAAGTACACCAGCATGGTGGTGGTATACCTAAAATAATAATGTGATCAGACCACTGTTAGGGATTTCACATGTGCATTGCAAGTAGGAACAAAAACTGGATAAAGTATGTACTGATATTAACGGCAATTGTAAAAATCCAGTTAAAGTGGTTGTAAACTCCATTCATGAAATCTAACCCTATGCACATATAGCTATAGTGTTTACTTATCTCTCTCCAAAGCTCTGAGTGCCGTGTCTTTCTGTTACTCCATTCTTCTGTTATCAGCAGAGTCACTTCTGACAAGTCCTCCGACACACAAGATAACAGTAGCTGGAAATTTGTGTCGGGGAAGGAGCTTAGAGATAGATAAACAGAGAGCTTGTCTATTCACAGTACATCTCTGCAAGTTTCTGTGTTCCTCTGCCTATGTGGAGTGGAGGTGTGTACCTTTCCTCCAATCAGCTCACACACAGTGTAGGCCCAAACTCCACACCCACTGCTGAATGAAGAAACATGATTTGTAACACAATGTGCACTTTCTAAACAGTGTAGAAAACTGAACGCAGCACATGTACATGTAAAACCTATGTAGGAGGATTTGTCTTATCTTTGTGTATCATCTAAGGCTGTTCACTTCATTGGGTATATGTGAGGGTTTGCATTCACTTCAATGTAGAAAAAAAAATCTATAGTTCATGCAGCCCGTTTTTTTTTGTTTTTTTCTTTCCTCTTTTGCACACTATGAATTTTAGGGAATTCAATTATTTTGGTTTTGAAAAAAGTTTCCTAGTTATATTTTGTCCTTCATTATGTTGTAATGTACATTACACATCACTTAAAATTGACACATTTTGTGATATCTAATTAACCACTTAAGCCCCGGAAGATTTTATCCCCTTCCTGACCAGGGCCTATTTTGCGATTCGGCACTGCGTGACTTTAATGGACAATTGCGCGGTCGTGCGACGCTGTACCTAAACAAATTTGACGTCCTTTTTTTCCCACAAACAGAGCTTTCTTTTGGTGGTATTTGATTAACCTGTGCGATTTTTTGATCATGTGCTATAAACAAAAAAAAATAGCGTCAATTTTTCAAAAATAACAATATTTTTCAAATTTTTTTATATGAAATTCCCCCCAAAAAATTTAAAAATCAAAATTTTTTAACATTTCAGGCCAATTTGTTTTATGCTACCTATATTTGGTAAAAAAAAAAATCGCAAAAAGCGTATTTTGATTGGTTTGCGCAAAAGTTATTGCGTTTACTAACTAAGGGAAAGATTTTTGTCATTTTTGTTGTTTTTTTTTAAATGAGTAATGGCGGCGATCTGCGATTTTTTTTGCGGGACTGCGACATTGTGGCGGACAGATCGGACCCTTGACTGACATTTTTGACACTTTTGGGGTTACCAGTGACATTACTGCAGTAATCAGTGCTATACATATGCACTGTTACTGTAAAAATGACACTGGCAGTGAAGGAGTTAACTTTATTGGAGAGGGAGGGGTTAAGTGTGTCCCTAGGGGCGTGTTTCTAACTGTGATTGGCTGTGGCTACTAGTGTAAGAACAGAGATCAACAGTCCTACATAGTAGAACCGTGTGATCTCCATTCTTACACAGGGAAGAATGACAGGCGGCTTTGTTTACATTAGCCACCTGCCTTTCTTCCGGTGTAACGGACGATCGCGAGTGCCCGGCGGACATCGGGTCCGCCGGGCACACACGCGGGGGGTCCGTGACCGCGCGGGAGCGGGAGTGCGCCTGCTGCGGCGCGCTCGCTCCCTAGAGCCTCACAGGCTAGCGACGTAACCCTACGTCGCTTTGCCTGTGAGGGGCTGACCGCCGCAGTAAATACTCGTGCGGCGGTCGGCAAGCGGTTAATGTATTGGCGTATCAGCAGGGAGCATTGATTGTTTCAAAAAACTATTAGATGGGCACCTTAAAGCCAGCGCAGTGTCCAGCAATGCAGCCTCACCAGCGCAGTGTCCAGCAATGCAGCCTCACCAGCGCAGTGTCCACCAATGCAGCCTCGCCAGCGCAGTGTCCACCAATGCAGCCTCGCCAGCGCAGTGTCCAGCAATGCAGCCTAGCCAGCGCAGTGTCCAGCAATGCAGCCTAGCCAGCGCAGTCTCCAGCAATGCAGCCTAGCTAGCGCAGTGTCCAGCAATGCAGCCTCGCCAGCGCAGTGTCCAGCAATGCAGCCTCGCCAGCGCAGTGTCCAGCAATGCAGCCTCGCCAGCGCAGTGTCCAGCAATGCAGCCTAGCCAGCGCAGTGTCCAGCAATGCAGCCTAGCCAGCGCAGTGTCCAGCAATGCAGCCTCGCCAGCGCAGTCTCCAGCAATGCAGCCTAGCTAACGCAGTGTCCAGCAATGCAGCCTCGCCAGTGCAGTGTCCAGCAATGCAGCCTCGCCAGCGCAGTGTCCTGTAGTGCCTTGCCAGCGCCATTGCACAGAGCGGGGGTGGGCCAGGCCGAGAAGAAGGGAGGACGAGCGGCCGCTGTCATCTGAAGTCCCTGGGCCTATGATAGACGTCACACATTGCAGCATTGGGCCACTGTGCTGTCTATCATAGGAGGTGGAAATTCCTATGACAGCGACCGCTCGTGCTTCCTTCTGCTCGACCCGGCCCGCCCCCCTCTGCCTCTTAGCGCTGCCTGGCCTTTTTTTTTTTTAAATATATCGGCCTATAACACACAGTGGTGTTTTTTGCCCTTCATTTTTAGGAGGAAAAAGTGCGTGTTATACGCCAATAAATACGGTACTTCATGAGGATATGTGCTGAGGGATGTGTTTGTCCCTTTTGTTTAATATAAAGTCTCAAATATATCTGCAAACAATTATATTGCACGATATTCACATATATTATAATATATATAGCGGGTAAAATAAGTATTGAACAGGTCACCATTTTCCTAGGATAATATACTTTTAAAGGTGCTATTGGCATGAAATTTTCACCACATGTCAGTAATAACCCATGGAATCCATACATACATAGAATCAAATACAAATAAGTTAAAAAATGAAGTTATGTGTAATAAAATGGAATGACACAGAAAAAGTATTGAACACGCTAACTGAAATGTATTTAATACTTCGTACAAAATTCTTTGTTGGTAATGACAGCTTCAAGACACCTCCTGTATGGAGAAACTAGTCGCATGCCATGCTCAGGTGTGATTTTGGCCCATTCTTCCACACAGTCTTCAAATCTTGAAGGTTCCGTGGCCTTTTTCTATGAACTCTGATCTTTAGTTCTTTCCATAGATTTTCTATTGGATTCAAGTCAGGTGATTGTCTGGGCCATTCTAGCAGCTTTATTTTCTTTCTTTGAAACCGATTAAGTTTCCTTGGCTTTGTGTTTGGGATTAGGGTTGAGCGGACACCTAGATGTCCGTGTTCGATGGGTTCGGCCGAACTTTAAAAAAAAGTCCGGGTCCGTGTCCCGGACTTTTACCGAACTTTTCCCGGACACCGAACCCCATTGAAGTCAATGGGGACCCGAACTTTAAGGCACTAAAATGGCTCTAAAACACCAATGGAAAGGGCTAGAGTGCTGCAAATGGCAGCAAAACGTAGTTAAGAGCATGGCAAGTGCTCTGCAAACAAATGTGGATAGGGAAATAACTTAAAACAACAAAAAAAAAAAACAGAAAAATAAAACAATGTTCTTCATCTCTGAAGGACGAGGCCCATATGGAGTAGGAGGGAGGTTGAGGTGGTGGTGGATGTGGCGGTGTCATAGGCGTGCGCACAGGGTGTGCCGGGTGTACCTGGGCACACCCTAATCACCTAGGGCACATAGCATTATCGCTCTGTTTGCCAGTGAGGAGATGGGAAAGATCTCCCTCGGACCTGCTCTGCTCTATTTCTCTTTGCCAGCAGGGAGAGTAATGTATCGGGGCCATGTACATGTAGGCAAACCCATGCATGTGTATTTCAACTTTGGGGTGCACACCCTAATGCAATAGGCTGCGCACACCTATGGGCGGTGTAGGTGGAAGCGGCGGTGGAGGAGGACCAGGGCCGGATTAAGAGCATCATGGTCTTGGTGCTGAGGATTTTGAAGGGCCTTAAGGGCCGTGCCTTGGCATGCACCCAGAGGAGGAAGGGTGCAGCCATGCATGCCTAATTCAACATGGGATGCTGTCTCTGAAGCCCATAAACACATCCATGCATCGGCAACTGTCCCTCCTTGTCAGGCCTTCGCGCTGTGTGGGGAGGTTCTGAGGGTGCTGCCTGGGGAAGCGAGCATAGAAGCCAGACTTCTGTGTTTACAAGTGACAGAAGAGCGGTCACAGTGAATATGGCCAACCCGGGGCCTATATAAAAGGTAGGGGCCTGGAGCTGCAGCTCCAATAGCCCCTACGTTAATCTGGCCCTGAGGAGGAGGACGAGGTAGCCAACACTGCTTCTTTTCACAAATTTTAAATGAGGGTACACCCCAAAAGAGTGAGAAAGAGCAAAAATGGAACAATGGGTGGGTAAGGTCGGTATCCATTGCTATTCTGCACAAGGTACGGAAAAGTCCCGTGGGATCCATGCCTGGTTCATTTTAATGAACGTGAGCTTGTCCACATTGTCTCTGGACAGGCGGCTGCGCTTGTCTGTTATAACGCCCCCAGCCGTGCTAAATACCCGTTCAGATAATACACTGGCTGCAGGGCACTCCAGCACCTCCAAGGCGTAAAGGGCAAGCTCAGGCCATGTGCCCAATTTGGAGACCCAGAAGTTGAAGGGGGCAGACCCCTCATTCACTACATGTAGGCGTGTGCACACATACTGCTCCACCATGTTGGTAAAATGCTGCCTCCTGCTAAGACGTTCCATCTGAGCTGCTGGTGCTGCTGTTTGTTGTGGCGTGCTGACAAAGCTTTTCCACATTTCGGCCATGCTAACCCTGCCTTCTGAGGTTCTGGCGGTGCCCTGGTTGCGTTGGCGACCTCCTCCTCCTCCTCTGCCTTGTGCTTCCACTGTGGCCCCGCTGTCAGATGGGAATGCCAGCAGCATCGCATCTACCAGCGTGCGCTTGTACTCGCGCATCTTGCGATCGCGCTCCAGTGAGTGAATTAAGGACGGTACGTTGTCCTTGTAATGGGGATCCAGCAGCGTGGCCACCCAGTAATCAGCACAAGTTAGAATGTGGGCAACTCGGCGGTCGTTGTGGAGACACTGCAGCATGTAATCGCTCATGTGTGCCAGGCTGCCCAGAGGTGACGAAAGGCTGTCCTCTGTGGGAGGTGTATCGTCCGTGTCCTCTGTATCCCCCCAGTCACGCACCAGTGATGGCCATGAGCTGGCCTGGGTGCCACCCTGCTGTGAACATGGTTCCATCTCCTCCTCCAGCTCCTCCTCCAGCTCCTCCTCCTCCTCATCCTCCAGAACTGTGCCCCTGCTGGACAATTGTGTCCCTGGCATTTGTGTGTGCAGGAACCCACCCTCGGAGCCCCTTGCGAATGACTGCCCTGAAAGCCTTTGAAATGTTACCTCTTCATCCTCCTCCTCCTCCTCCTCATCCTGTGCCACATCCTCTTCCATCATCGCCCGAATTGTTTTTTCAAGGAGGCATAGAAGTGGGATAGTTAAGCTGAGAACGGCGTCATTGCCACTGGCCATGTTGGTGGAGTACTCAAAACAGCGTAACAAGGCACACAGGTCTCGCACGGAGGCCCAGTTATTGGTGGTGAAGTGGTGCTGTTCCGCAGAGCGACTCACGCGTGCGTGCTGCAGCTGAAACTCCACTATGGCCTGCTGCTGCTCGCACAGTCTTTGCAGCATGTGCAAGGTGGAGTTCCACCTTGTGGGCACGTCACATATGAGGCGGTGAGCGGGAAGGCCGAAGTTACGCTGCAGCGCTGATAGGCGAGCAGCAGCAGGGTGAGAACGCCGAAAGTGCGCACAGACGGCCCGCACTTTCTGCAGCAGCTCTGACATATCGGGGTAGTTTTTAAGGAACCTCTGCACCACCAAATTCAGCACATGCGCCAGGCAAGGGATGTGCGTCAAACCGGCTAGGCCCAGAGCTGCTATGAGATTTCGCCCATTATCGCACACCACCAGGCCGGGCTTGAGGCTCGCTGGCAGCAACCACTCATTTGTCTGCTGTTCCATGCTCCTCCACAACTCCTGCGCGGTGTGTGGTTTGTCCCCCAAACAGGCAAGTTGTAAAACTGCCTGCTGTCGTTTAGCCCTGGCCGTGCTGAAGTTGGTGGTGAAGGTATTACGCTGTCCGGATGAGGAGGCGGTAGAGGATGAGGTAGCGGAGTAGGATGAGTTAGGAACAGGAGGCAAACTGAAGCGCCCTGCAATCCTCGGTGGTGGAAGGACATGCGCCAAATTGCTATCCGCCTCAGGCCCATCCGCCACTGCATTTACCCAGTGTGCCGTTAGGGAGATATAACGCCCCTGACCGTGCTTACTGGTCCACGTATCGGTAGTTAGGTGGACCTTGGCACAGATGGCGTTGCGCAGTGCACACCTGATTTTTTCCCCCACTTGGTTGTGCAGGGAAGGGATGGCTTGCCTGGAAAAGTAGTGGCGGCTGGGCACGACGTACTGTGGGACAGCCACCGACATAAGCTTTTTAAAACTGGGCGTCTGCACCAGACGGAATGACAGCATTTCAAAGGCCAATAATTGTGAAATGCTGGCATTCAGGGCCAGGGATCGCGGGTGGGTAGGGGGGTACTTCCTCTTCCTCTCAAGTGTTTGGGAGATGGAAAGCTGAACACTTCCACGGAACATTGTGGAGATGGTTGTTGGTGACCCAGGTGGTGGTGTTGCTGACAGATCGTCTGTTTGCGGGGTGGCAGGTGCCGGTATGACTACAGAGGTGGCTGGAGCGGCCGAGACTGCAGCAGAAGAGGAAGCAGGATGAGCCAGAGACGTTTCTTGGTTTTGAAGGTGTGTACTCCACTGCAGCTCGTGCTTTGCACTTAGATGCCTGATCATGCAGGTTGTGCTCAGGTTGAGAAGGTTTATGCCTCGCTTCAGGCTCTGATTGCACAGGGTGCAAACCACTCGTGTCCTGTCATCAGCACATTTTCTAAAGAACTTCCACGCTAGAGAACTCTTTTGAGCTGACTTTGGTGCGCTCGTTCCCTTGCTGCGTTGGGCAGTAGCAGGCGTAGTGTCTAGGGCACGGCCGCTCCGCTTCTGCACCCTGCTCCCTCTTCTGCTGTGCTGGTGGCTCTGTGCGACCACCGCCTCTTCCTCCAAAATACTCAGGTCACCTGCATGACCTTCATTCCATGTGGGGTCGAGGACCTCATCGTCCTCCACATCATCTTCCACCCAGTCTTCACCCCTGCCCTCCCTGTCGGTCTCCACAATGCTGAACGCCGCAGCAGTTGGCACCTGCGTTTCGTCATCATCGGAGACGTGCTGTGATGGTCCTTCCATGTACTCCTCTTGAGAAATAAGTGGTTGGGCATCGCTGCACTCAATCTCTTCCACTTCTGGGGCAGGGCTAGGTGGATGGCCCTGGGAAACCCTGCTGACAGAGTCCTCAAAAAGAATAAGAGACTGCTGTATGGCTTGGGGCTCAGACTGCTTGCCTGATTTGCAAGGGGGTGAGGTGAAAGACGGTTGGACATTGGCTGCAGGTGCCAACTCTGACCTTTCTGCAGTAGACTGGGTGGGAGACAATGTGAAGGAACTGGAGGCACTGTCAGCAGCAAACCAATCTACTATCGCCTCTCTGTGTTCTGGCCTCATCACTTCTAGAGGCGTATGATGCCCTACCAAATACTGCTGCAGGTTCTGTCGCCTACTCACACTTGAGGAAGGTGTTTCACTTGTGCGTGTAGCTGGCACAGATAGACCACGTCCTCTCCTTGCAACAGGAGCTCTAGCAGCAGCACCACGACCCCGGCCACGGCCCCTATTTGACGCTCTCCTCATATTTCTGAAATTTAAGATCTTGCCCTAGAAAGGTCTTTATTGAATAGCAGAACAAAAGAACAACAGTATCGCACGGGTGTATCTCACAGTCATATATGCAAACTATGCCGCAATTTAATGTTTTTTACACCAAAAGGGTGTGTATTGAATAGCGGAATAGGATAAAAAACTGTGTATCTCACACGTACAAACACAGACTAGGCCCGATTAAATTTTTTCCTACCCTAAAGGGAGGATGAGGAAGAGGAGTATGGAACAGGCAGCACCCTCAAATCTTCAGAAGTATGAGATGAACCTCAAAAACTTGGAAAGGTGGATCTCACACGTACCGACACAGACTATTCCGCAATTGAATTGATCCCCAAAGGTTTTTATTGAATAGCGGAATGGGAAATATGATCAAAAAAAGTGTATGTATCTCACACGTACAGAAGCACACTAGGCCCCAATTACTATTGTTTGTACACCTAAAAGGATGGATGAGGAGGAGGAGGAGTATGGAACAGGCAGCACCCTCAAATCTTCAGAAGTATGAGATGAACCTCAAAAACTTGGAAAGGTGGATCTCACACGTACCGACACAGACTATTCCGCAATTTAATTGATCCCCAAAGGTTTTTATTGAATAGCGGAATAGGAAATATGATCAAAAAAAGTGTATGTATCTCACACGTACAGAAGCACACTAGGCCGCAATTACTATTGTTTGTACACCTAAAAGGATGGAGGAGGAGGAGGAGGAGTATGGAACAGGCAGCACCCTCAAAGCTTCAGAAGTATGAGATGAACCCCAAAAACTTGGAAAGGTGGATCTCACACGTACCGACACAGACTATTCCGCAATTTAATTGATCCCCAAAGGTTTTTATTGAATAGCGGAATAGGAAATATGATCAAAAAAAGTGTATGTATCTCACACGTACAGAAGCACACTAGGCCCCAATTACTATTGTTTGTACACCTAAAAGGATGGAGGAGGAGGAGGAGGAGTATGGAACAGGCAGCACCCTCAAAGCTTCAGAAGTATGAGATGAACCCCAAAAACTTGGAAAGGTGGATCTCACACATACCGACACAGACTATTCCGCAATTTAATTGATCCCCAAAGGTTTTTATTGAATAGCGGAATAGGAAATATGATCAAAAAAAGTGTATGTATCTCACACGTACAGAAGCACACTAGGCCCCAATTACTATTGTTTGTACACCTAAAAGGATGGAGGAGGAGGAGGAGGAGTATGGAACAGGCAGCACCCTCAAAGCTTCAGAAGTATGAGATGAACCCCAAAAACTTGGAAAGGTGGATCTCACACGTACCGACACAGACTATTCCGCAATTTAATTGATCCCCAAAGGTTTTTATTGAATAGCGGAATAGGAAATATGATCAAAAAAAGTGTATGTATCTCACACGTACAGAAGCACACTAGGCCCCAATTACTATTGTTTGTACACCTAAAAGGATGGAGGAGGAGGAGTATGGAACAGGCAGCACCCTCAAAGCTTCAGAAGTATGAGATGAACCCCAAAAACTTGGAAAGGTGGATCTCACACGTACCGACACAGACTATCCCGCAATTTAATTGATCCCCAAAGGTTTTTATTGAATAGCGGAATAGGAAATATGATCAAAAAAAAGTGTATGTTTTTCACACGTACAGAAGCACACTAGGCCCCAATTACTATTGTTTGTACCCCTAAAAGGATGGATGAGGAGGAGGAGGATGAAACAGGCAGCACCCTCAAATCTTCAGAAGTATGAGATTGTGTTCACTGTACCCCACAAAGATTGTGTTCACTGCACCCCAAAAGGATTGTCTTCACTGCACCCCACAAAGATTGTGTTCACTGTAATCCACAAAGATTGTGTTCACTGTACCCCCCAAAGATTTTGTTCACTGCACCCCACAAAGATTTTGTTCACTGCAAACCACAAGGATTGTCTTCACTGCACCCCACAAAGATTGTGTTCACTGTACCCCACAAAGATTGTGTTCACTGCACCCCAAAAGGATTGTCTTCACTGCACCCCACAAAGATTGTGTTCACTGTACCCCACAAAGATTGTGTTCACTGCACCCCAAAAGGATTGTCTTCACTGCACCCCACAAAGATTGTGTTCACTGTACCCCACAAAGATTGTGCTCACTGTACCCCCCAAAGATTTTGTTCACTGCACCCCACAAGGATTGTCTTCACTGCACCCCACAAGGATTGTCTTCACTGCACCCCACAAAGATTGTGTTCACTGTACCCCACAAAGATTGTCTTCACTGCACCCCAAAAGGATTGTCTTCACTGCACCCCACAAAGATTGTGTTCACTGTACCCCACAAGGATTGTCTTCACTGCACCCCACAAGGATTGTCTTCACTGCACCCCACAAAGATTGTGTTCACTGTACCCCACAAAGATTGTGTTCACTGCACCACAAAAGGATTGTCTTCACTGCACCCCACAAAGATTATGTTCACTGTACCCCACAAAGATTGTGTTCACTGTACCCCACAAAGATTTTGTTCACTGCACCCCACAAAGATTGTGTTCACTGTACCCCACAAAGATTTTGTTCACTGCACCCCACAAAGATTGTGTTCACTGCACCCCAAAAGGATTGTCTTCACTGCACCCCACAAGGATTGTCTTCACTGTACCCCACAAAGATTTTGTTCACTGTACCCCACAAAGATTGTGTTCACTGTACCCCACAAAGATTTTGTTCACTGCACCCCACAAAGATTGTGTTCACTGCACCCCAAAAGGATTGTCTTCACTGCACCCCACAAAGATTGTGTTCACTGTACCCCACAAAGATTGTGTTCACTGTACCCCCCAAAGATTTTGTTCACTGCACCCCACAAGGATTGTCTTCACTGCACCCCACAAAGATTGTGTTCACTGTACCCCACAAAGATTGTGTTCACTGTACCCCACAAAGATTTTGTTCACTGCACCCCACAAAGATTGTGTTCACTGCACCCCAAAAGGATTGTCTTCACTGCACCCCACAAAGATTGTGTTCACTGTACCCCACAAGGATTGTCTTCACTGCACCCCACAAGGATTGCCTTCACTGCACCCCACAAAGATTTTGTTCACTGTACCCCACAAAGATTGTGTTCACTGTACCCCACAAAGATTGTGTTCACTGTACCCCCCAAAAATTTTGTTCACTGCACCCCACAAGGATTGTCTTCACTGCACCCCACAAGGATTGTCTTCACTGCACCCCACAAAGATTGTGTTCACTGTACCCCACAAAGATTGTGTTCACTGTACCCCCCAAAGATTTTGTTCACTGCACCCCACAAGGATTGTCTTCACTGCACCCCACAAGGATTGTCTTCACTGCACCCCACAAAGATTGTGTTCACTGTACCCCACAAAGATTTTGTTCACTGCACCCCACAAAGATTGTGTTCACTGCACCCCAAAAGGATTGTCTTCACTGCACCCCACAAAGATTGTGTTCACTGTACCCCACAAGGATTGTCTTCACTGCACCCCACAAGGATTGTCTTCACTGCACCCCACAAAGATTGTGTTCACTGTACCCCACAAAGATTGTGTTCACTGCACCCCAAAATGATTGTCTTCACTGCACCCCACAAAGATTGTGTTCACTGTACCCCACAAAGATTGTGTTCACTGTACCCCCCAAAGATTTTGTTCACTGCACCCCACAAGGATTGTCTTCACTGCACCCCACAAAGATTGTGTTCACTGTACCCCACAAAGATTGTGTTCACTGTACCCCCCAAAGATTTCGTTCACTGCACCCCACAAGGATTGTCTTCACTGCACCCCACAAGGATTGTCTTCACTGCACCCCACAAAGATTGTGTTCACTGTACCCCACAAAGATTTTCTTCACTGCACCCCAAAAGGATTATGTTCACTGCACCCCAAAAAGATTGTGTTCACTGCAGCCCACACACAGAAAAATGGATGTGGATCACTGACACCTGCCTATCTCCTATCCCACACCACACAGCAATATCGATTGTAGTTTGTAGAACACACTGACCCTATAATTCAGCAGACTCTATCCCTAAAATGCCTACAACTCGCCCTGCCTAAACACTCCGACCTGACCCTAAATTCTATCCGGACACCAATTCGTTTTCCGTGCCTGTCTTTCCCTAATCAGCAGCCAGCACGTATGTGTGCTCTGTCCCTGAGCTAAGCAGCAGAATGACGCCGCTGCGGCTGCCTCGAACTTATAAAGACTTGGTCACATGCTTCAGACGGCCAATCACAGCTACTCATACATTTGCAGGCATGGCTGGGATAGCTTAAGGCACACCAGTTAAACGATTGTTGATTGGCTGTTGAAAGCCCGCCATGAAAAGAGCGCCAAAACATGCAAAACCCGGAAATAAAACAACCGAACGCGGATTTTTTACCCGAACATACAGTAAAGTGTCCGTGTTCGGGTAACAAAAATCCAATTATTCGGTACGAACACGAATAATACAGTCCGTGTTCGCTCAACACTATTTGGGATCATTGTCTTGCTGAAATGTCCACCCTCATTTCAGCTTCATCATCCAGGTAGATGGCAGCAGATTTTTATCAAGATTGTAATTTTTTACATTCATCCTTCCTTCAATGACAAGAAGTTTGCCAGTACCGTATGCTGAAAAACAGCCCCACACCATGATGTTCCCACCTCCAAACGCCATTGTTGGTATTGTGTTTTTGAGGTGTATTTGGAGTTCCATTTGGCCTCCAAACATGGTCAGATGAGACCTAAATTGAACTATTTTCCCAGTATTTCATAAGCTTGTCTAAATGTTATGCAGCAAACCTTAAACAAGCTTCAATATGCTTTTTCTTCAGCAACGGAGTCCTGCGTGGTGAGCGTGCATACAGACTATGGCACTTGAGTGCATTACTTATTGTTTTCTTTGAAACAATTGTACCTGCTAATTCCAGGTCTTTCTGAAGCTCTCCACAAGTGGTCCTTGGTTCTTGGACAACTCTTCTGATAATTCCTTTCACTCCTCTGTCACAAAACTTGCGAGAAGCATCTGGTCGTGGCCAGTTTATTTATTTATTTATTTCAGGTACTTATATAGCGCTGTCAATTTACGCAGCGCTTTACATATACATTGTACATTAACATCAGTCCCTGCCCTCAAGGAGCTTACAATCTAAGGTTCCTAACTCACATACATACACAGTAAGGCCAATTTTTATTTTTATACAGGATCCAATTAACCTACCAGCATGTCTTTGGAGTGTGGGAAGAAACCGGAATACCCGGAGGAAACCCACGCAGGCACAGGGAGAACATGCAAACTCCAGGCAGGCAGTGTTGTGGTTATGGTGAAATTATGTTTTTTCCACTTCCGGATTATGTCCCCAACAGTATGTTTTGCAACAATAAGGTTGCGAAGCTCCTAAAAGAGCTCTTTGCTTTTACCTATCATGAGATGTTTCATGCAACACCTTAGTAATGAGACATCTTTTTATAGGCCATCAGTTGAGACTGAACCATCTGATATTAATTTGCACTGTAAGGGGCAGGATTTCTTTCTAATTACTGATAGATTTCAGCTGGTGTCTTGGCTTTGTATGCCTTTTACACCTCCCCTTTTTCATGTGTTCAATACTTTTTCCCTGTGTCATTCCATTTTATTACACATAACTTAATTTCTGAACTTATTTGTTTTGATTTCTTTGTATGTATGGATTGCATGGGTTGTTCCCGACGTGGTGAAATTTTAATGTCAATAGCAGCTTTAGAAATATATTTACCTAGGAAAATTGTGACTTGTTCAATACTTATTTTACCTGCTATATACAGTATATATATTGTATAATGTATGTCCAAATCATGCAATATACAAACCCAATTCCAAAAACGTTGGGACACTGTACAAATTGTGAGTAAAAAAGGAATGGACTAATTTACAAATCTCATAAACTTATATTTTATTCACAATATAATATAGATAACATATCAAATGTTGAAAGTGAGACATTTTGGAATGTCATGCCAAATATTGGCTCATTTTGGATTTCATGAGAGCTACACATTCCAAAAAATTTGGGACAGGTAGCAATAAGAGGCCGGAAAAGTTAAATGTACATATAAGGAACAGCTGGAGGACCAATTTGCAACTTATTAGGTCAATTGGCAACATGATTGGGTATAAAAAGAGCCTCTCAGAGTGGCAGTGTCCCTCAGAAGTCAAGATGGGCAGAGGATCACCAATTCCCCCAATGCTATGGCGAAAAATAGTGGATCAATATCAGAAAGGAGTTTCTCAGAGAAAAAATGCAAAGAGTATGAAGTTATCATCATGTACAGTGCATAATATCATCCAAAGATTCAGAGAATCTGGAACAATCTCTGTGTGTAAGGGTCAAGGCCAGAAAACCATACTGGATGCCGTGATCTTCGGGCCCTTAGACGGCACTGCATCACATACAGGAATGCTACTGTAATGGAAATCACAACATGGGCTCAGGAATACTTCCAGAAAACATTGTCGGTAAACACAATCCACCGTGCCATTCACCGTTGCCGGCTAAAACTCTATAGGCCAAACAAGAAGCCTTATCTAAACATTATCCAGAAGCGCAGGCGTTTTCTCTGGGCCAAGGCTCATTTAAAATGGACTGTGGCAAAGTGGAAAACTTTGGACAACCCAAGTTGTTATCAGCGCTCAGTTCAGAAGCCTGCATCTCTGATGGTATGGGGTTACATGAGTGCGTGTGGCATGAGCAGCTTACACATCTGGAAAGGCACCATCAATGCTGAAATGTATATCCAAGTTCTAGAACAACATATGCTCCCATCCAGACGTCGTCTCCTTGCATTTTCCAACATGACAATGCCAGACCACATACTGCATCAATTACAACATCATGGCTGCATAGAAGAAGGATTCGGGTACTGAAATGGCCGCCTGCAGTCCAGATCTTTCACCCATAGAAAACATTTGGCACATCATAAAGAGGAAGATGCGACAAAGAAGACCTAAGACAGTTGAGCAACTAGAAGCCTGTATTAGACAAGAATGGGACAACATTCCTATTCCTAAACTAGAACAACTTCTTTTCTCGGTCTCCAGACGTTTGCAGACTGTTATTAAAAAGAAGAGGGGATGCCACACAGTGGTAAACATGGCCTTGTCCCAAATTTTTTGAGATTATTTTTCCCTTAAAATGATACATTTTCTCAGTTTAAACATTTGATATGTAATCTATGTTGTATTCTGAATAAAATATTGAAATTTGAAACTTCCACATCATTGCATTCTGTTTTTATTCACAATTTGTACAGTGTCCCAACTTTTTTGGAATCAGGTTTGTAGTTGTTTGCAGATATATTTGAGACTTCATATTGGACAAAAAGGTCAAACACATCCCTCAGCACATATCTTGAGTAGTGATTACGTACCACGAAATGCGTCAATTTTAGGTGATGTGTAAAGTTATAAATAGTTGGGAGGCTATTATGATTTATGAAGTCTGATTAATTATATGTCTTAATGGTCTAAGAGATATTTATAAATAATGTTTTTATGGATTATATAGTATTGTGTGTGTATCAGAAAATTTTCTCTGAAGGTACATTTAAAATTACGCTTTCTTGTGCTTACCCCTATATGGGCGGGGGGGGGGGGGTGTTGTTATATGTGATGATGGGAACCTCTGAGGGTTATGGCACCATGTAAGATATATCTCACCACAAAAGAGTAATTGGTAGCTTCACAGTGTGCAAGTACGTGTGTGTGTGTGTGTGTGTGCATATGCTGCTGCTAGGTATGGAGGTTCCAATAAAAGATAAAAATCTGTACGTTACATAGTTACATATATAGTTACATAGTTAGTGAGGTTGAAAAAAGACACAAGTCCATCCAGTTCAACCCATGATGCGTGTGTGTTTGCTTTTAACCGTACATTGTGTACCCCTGTATGTTGTGGTCTTTAAGGTGTACATCTAATAGTTTTTTGAAACTATCTATGCTCCCCGCTGATACGACTGCTTGTGGAAGAGAATTCCACATCCTTACCGCTCTTACAGTGAAGAACCCCTTACGCACTTTAAGGTTAAACCGCCTTTCCTCAAGTTTTAGTGAGTGGCCACGTGTCTTATTGTATTCCCTTTCTCTGAATAGTTTGTTCCTTATGCTAGGGTCGCCAGTACAGTATTTGTACATTGATATCATATCCCCCCTCAATCGTCTCTTCTCCAGAGAGAATAGGTTCAGTGCTTGTAGTCTTTCCTCATAGCCGATGTCCTCCATTCCCCTAATTATTTTTGTTGCCCTCCTCTGGACTTTCTCCAGTTCCAGCACATCCTTCCTGCGGACCGGTGCCCAGAACTGGACAGCATACTCCAGATGTGGCCGGACCAGAGTCTTGTAGAGCGGGAGAATAATCTCTTTATTTCTGGAGTGAATCCCCCTTTTTATACATCCCAGTATTCTGTTGGCTTTGCTTGCGGCGGCTTGGCATTGCATGCCACTGCCAAGCCTGTTGTCTACCAGTACCCCCAAGTCCTTTTCCATCCTAGACTCACCCAGAGGTTCACCCCCTAGTGAATAGCTTGCTTTCTGGTTTCTGGCACCCAAGTGCATTACTTTACATTTTTCTACATTAAACCTCATCTGCCATGTGGTTGCCCACCCCGTTATTTTGTTCAGGTCTGCTTGCAAGATTTCCACATCCTGCATAGAAGATATTGGCATGCCTAATTTAGTATCATCTGCAAATACTGAGATTGTACTAGATATCCCCTCCTCTAGATCATTTATGAATAAATTAAACAGGATTGGTCCCAGGACAGAACCCTGGGGGACCCCACTTTCCACACCCGCCCAATCCGAGTACTCCCCATTAATCACCACCCTCTGGACTCTCCCCTGGAGCCAGGTCTCTATCCAGGTACTCACCTTATGATCCATACCTACCTTCCTTAGTTTGTACAGTAAGCGTTTGTGAGGAACGGTGTCAAAGGCCTTTGCGAAGTCCAGATACACCACATCCACAGGCTTACCTTTATCTAGGTGGCAGCTCACTTCATCGTAGAAGGTTAACAGATTGGTTTGGCACGAACGATTTTTCATGAATCCATGCTGATTTCTACTTATAATACCATTTTCATTACTAAAGTCTTGTATGTGGTCCCTTATCATCCCCTCCAAAATTTTGCAGACTACTGATGTTAGGCTGACCGGCCTATAGTTACCCGGGATATATCTCGGCCCCTTTTTAAATATTGGTACCACGTTGGCTTTTTTCCAATCAGCTGGCACCATACCCGTCTGTAAACTATCCTTAAAGATCAAGAATAATGGTCTGGCAATCACCTGGCTGAGCTCATTAAGAACCCTCGGGTGCAAGCCATCCGGTCCCTGGGATTTATTTATGTTAAGTTTCTCTAGTTTAGCTCTAAGTCTATCCTCTGTTAGCCATGGCGGCACTTCCTGAGGTGTATTATTTAGTTCGGCCTTACAAGCGGGTTTCGTGTAGCCCCCCGATTCCTTTGTGAAGACTGAAGAAAAGAAATTATTTAACACTTCCGCCTTTTCTCTGTCCTCAGTGGCCATTTTTCCTTTATCATCTTTTATGGGGCCAATGTGCTCTGGCCTGGCTTTCTTACTGTTTATATACTTAAAGAACTTCTTGGGGTTCTTTTTGCTCTCCTCCGCTATATGTCTCTCGTGTTCTATTTTAGCCGCCCTGATTTCATCTTTACATTTCTTATTACACTCTTTGTAGTGCTTAAATGCTGCCAATGACCCCTCAGTCTTGTATTTTTTGAAGGCCTTTTCTTTAGCTCTAATATACATTTTAATGTTGGAGTTTAGCCACCCAGGGTTTAGTTTTGCTCTTTTAAATTTATTTCCCTGTGGAATGCACTGGCCCACTCCCTTGTTAAGTATGCTCTTGAAGCACTCCCATTTTTCCTCCGTGTTCTTTGTTCCCAGGGTTCTATCCCATTTGATATTTTCTAGCAGCGAGCGCAGTTTAGGGAAATTGGCTCTTGTGAAATTCAGCGTCCTTATATTACCCTTGTGTTTCCTATTACTGTAATTAATACTGAAACCAATTGACCTATGGTCACTGTTCCCTAAGTTGTCCCGTATTTCTATATCCGTGATCAGGTCTGTATTGTTGGTAATCAGTAGGTCAAGTACCGCATTGCTTCTTGTCGGTGCATTCACCATCTGACCCATGAAATTGTCCTGCAAAACATTTAGGAACTGCCGAGCCTTGGCTGAGTGTGCGGTTCCTTCTGCCCAGTCTATATCTGGATAATTAAAGTCCCCCATTATAATGACATTTCCCATCCTTGCTGCCAATCCTATCTGTAACATGAGGTCCGCCTCACCCTCCTCCCTCTGGTTGGGGGGCCTATAGCATACGCCCAATATTACCTTCCCCGCCGTGCCTTCCCTTTGAAGCTCTACCCATAGGGATTCTGCCTCGTCCATAGCTCCATTATTAATATCATCCCTCATATTTACCTGTATACTGTTCTTAATATACAAACATACCCCTCCCCCTTTTTTACTTTCTCTATCTCTGCGATAAAGGGAATACCCCTGAATGGACGCCATCCAGTCATGAGAGCTGTCAAACCAAGTCTCAGTTATCCCCACAAAATCTAAGTCCTCCTCAAATATCAGCAGCTCCAGCTCTCCCATCTTGTTGGCCAGGCTTCTGGCATTGGTATACAAACCTCGTAATTTTGATCGGTTATATTTATCCTCTTTTGATGTTTTTAGGCTGCTCTCTTGATTTTTCCCCGTACCCACCCTGGGTATAGGAGCTCCGCACACCCTATCGCTAATGCCCCCATTTCTGCCCTCTGAAACTTGCTTTCCACTGGGTAATTCTACATCTGTACCCTCCCCCCCATTCCCTAGTTTAAAAGCCCCTCTAACTTTTCGGCCATCCTCGCACCCAGTACGGCTGCACCCACCCCATTTAGGTGCAATCCGTCCCTACCAAAGAGCCGGTGACCGACTGAGAAGTCGGCCCAGTTCTCCAGGAACCCGAAACCCTCCTTACTACACCAGCTCCTCAGCCACTCGTTAACTTCCCTAATCTCCCGCTGCCTCTCTGGTGTGGCTCGAGGTACAGGTAGTATTTCGGAAAATATTACCTTGGAGGTCCTAGTCCTCAACTTAGCGCCTAAGTCCCTGAAATCGTTTAGGACTCTCCGTCTTCCTCTGCCTATGTCATTGGTACCCACGTGTACCATGACAGCTGGGTCTTCCCCAGCCCCACCCAATAATCTGTTCACCCGATCCGCTATGTGCCGAACCCGAGCGCCCGGCAAACAACAGACTGTTCGGCACACACGGTCTTTGTCACAGATTACACTGTCTGCCCTTCTAATAATTGAGTCCCCTACCACCAGCACCTGTCTTTCCTTTCCCTTTCTCCCAGCCTCACTGGAGGAGTTCTTCCCCTGGCAGCTAGGGGCGTCGCTCTGCTCCAGCAATGCTGGTCCCTGACTGGTTTCCCCAACATCACACAACGGGGCGTATCTATTGGGGTGCTCCAGCCCAGGATCAGCCTCCTTGCCTTGTTCCCTTCTACCCCTCCTAACTGTCACCCCTCTACTCTGCTCTGATGCCTGCACCTCTGATACTCCGCCCACCTCTGTGCAGACCCCTGCCTGCACCTGATTGGTACAATCCTGGCTCTCCTCCGGCATGGACATTCGTCTCAGTGTTGCCAGCTGCTTCCCTAGATTCAGGACCTGAGCTTCCAGGGAAGCAACGTGCTCACATTTTGCACATTTGTATTCGCCTTCGATCACATGACCGAGGAACGCATACATATCACAAGATGTACACCGAGTCGCATCTCCACACCCGCCGGGCATTGTACCTACTAATCTAATCTAATGGGGATTCAGTAATTTAAGCCTATCCTATGTGGCTATTTCCTGGCTTCCTAACGCTACCTTCTCACCCTCTGGTATTCCGCTCCACTCACTTGACACTCAGTTGCACAACACTCACAATCTCACAGCCAGGTCAGACGCACAACACTGAGTCGCACCGCCCGGTCAGACGCACAACCCTCAGTCGCACAGCCCGGTCAGACGCACAACACTAAGTCGCACAGCCCGGTCAGACGCACAACACTAAGTCGCACAGCCCGGTCAGACGCACAACACTAAGTCGCACAGCCCGGTCAGACGCACAACACTAAGTCGCACAGCCCAGTCAGACGCACAACACTAAGTCGCACAGCCCGGTCAGACGCACAACACTAAGTCGCACAGCCCGGTCAGACGCACAACACTAAGTCGCACAGCCCGGTCAGACGCACAACACCGAGTCGCACAGCCCGGTCAGATGCACAACACCGAGTCGCACAGCCCAGTCAGATGCACAACGCTGAGTCGCACAGCCCGGTCAGACGCACAACGCTGAGTCGCACAGCCTGGTCAGACGCACAACACCAAGTCGCACAGCCCGGTCAGACGCACAACGCTGAGTCGCACAGCCCGGTCAGACGCACCACGCTGAGTCGCACAGCCCGGTCAGACGCACAATGCTGAGTCGCACAGCCCGGTCAGACGCACAACACTAAGTCGCACAGCCCGGTCAGACGCACAACACCGAGTCGCACAGCCCGGTCAGACGCACAACACTGAGTCTCACAGCCCGGTCAGACGCACAACACTGAGTCGCACAGCCCGGTCAGACGCACAACCCCGATCGCACAGCCCGGTCAGACGCACAACCCCGAGTCGCACAGCCCGGTCAGACGCACAACCCCGAGTCGCACAGCCCGGTCAGACGCACAACGCTCAGGTAGTAACAGGTACTCCCAGATACTCAGGTACTCACAGATACTCAGGTACTCACAGATACTCAGGTACTCACAGATACTCAGGTACTCACAGATACTCCCAGATACTCAGGTACTCACAGGTACTCCCAGATACTCAGGTACTCACAGGTACTCCCAGATACTCAGGTACTCACAGGTACTCAGGTACTCACAGATACTCAGGTACTCACAGATACTCACAGATACTCAGGTACTCACAGGTACTCAGGTACTCACAGATACTCCCAGATACTCAGGTACTCACAGATACTCCCAGATACTCAGGTACTCACAGGTACTCACAGATTCTCAGGTACCCACAGGTACTCACAGATACTCACAGATACTCAGGTACTCACAGATACTCACAGATACTCAGGTACTCACAGATACTCAGGTACTCACAGGTACTCAGGTACTCACAGATACTCCCAGATACTCAGGTACTCACAGATACTCCCAGATACTCAGGTACTCACAGATACTCCCAGATACTCAGGTACTCACAGGTACTCAGGTACTCACAGATACTCACAGGTACTCACAGATTCTCAGGTACTCACAGGTACTCGCAGATACTCAGGTAGTAACAGGTACTCACAGGTACTCAGGTACTACACTACACCCTCAGTCAGTGTACAATCTCAGTCACCAGTCTTACTTACCTAGTGTATGTCCCTTTAAGTCTGACTCTAGCAGTTCCTGGCTTTTTTTTTTTTTTTTTTTTTTTCCCTCAGACGGTCAGTCTCCGCTCTGCACCCGCCTCCCTCTGTCACTTCCCGGTCAGCCTTTGCTCCGCTAGTCTCCTCTGCTCCCTCTCTGTCAGGGGGGGGGGGGGGTCCGCACCACTCGCCGCCCGCCGCAAAAAAAAAGGGGGGGGGGGTTTACTGTACCGCTCGCCACCCGCGATAAGAGAGGGGGGGGTCCCGACCCGCTTGCCGCTCGCTTGCCGCTCGCTTCTGGGGGGGGGGGGTTCGAGCGCCGCTCCCCGCCGCTGCTCTCCTGGGGGGGGGGGGTTACTCACACGCGGTCGGTCGGTCGGTCACGCACAACACACTCCTCACGTGACTGATTTATTTGCAACAACAGTCTTTCCACTTTGCCTGCTGCATGCACATTTCATTGAAGAGGGATCTGTTCCCATTATTTTTTTTTTTTTAGATTTTTTTTTGTTTATTGTCAGGTAAAATGTAAATTTGCACCTTTCTTGGTGTGAAGAGCTAGTCTAAGAGCTTCGTAGTCAGAAGAGAAAGCACAAAAGCAGGATTATTTAGAAACTATACACGTAAAGGAAAGTAGGGCTGCGCTGTACAAACTATACATCAATGTGCTACTTGCTAGATAGGTTCTGGGACTGTGTTCGCTATGCTTGCTAAAATCCATAGTCCGTCTTACCTTCTCTGTGCAGTGGTATTGCACAGAGCAGCCCGGATCCTCCTCTTTTCAGGTCTCTCTTCTCTGCTCCTGGCCCCTCCCGCCTATCGAGTGCCCTCACAGCAAGCATCTTGCTATGGGGGAATCTGAGCCAAGCTGCAGCTCCGTGTGTCCATTCAGACATGGAGTTGCAGTTCGGCCCCACCCCCCTCTCTCTTCTGATTGGCTAACTGACTTTGATTGACAGCAACTGGAGCCAATGGCGCCACTGCTGTGTATCAGCTAATCAGGAGGGAGAGTCTCAGAGGGCCAAGGAACTGGTGGACATCATTGCAGGATAGAGATAGGTCTCACGTAAGTATAGTATAGAATGCATTAGGATAAAAAAAAAACCTTCTGCCTGTACAACTCCTTTAAAGTCTGGAGATTGGCTAGGCCACTCCATGACCTTAATGTGCCTTTTCTTAAGCCACTCCTTTGTTGCCTTGGTGGTATGTTTTAGGTCTTTGTCATGCTGGAAGACCCATCCACGACCCATCCCTACTGTTCTGGCTGAGGGAAGGAGGTTCTCATCCAAGATTTTACAATACATGGCCCTGTCCATTGGCCCCTCAATTGTTGCAAAGTCGGCCTGTACATTTAGCAGAGAAACAGCCCAAAAGCATAATGTTTCCACCACTGTGCTTTACTGTAGGGATGGTGTTCTTAGGGTCATAGTCAACATTTTTCTTCTTCCAAACACGGGTAGTCGAGTTAATGCCAAAGAGCTCAATATGTGTCTTATCTAAACACAGCACTTTCTCCAAATCCTTCTCTAAATAATTTAAATGTTCATTGGTAATCTTCAGACAGCCCTGTACATGTGCCTTCTTGAGAGGCGTATTGTGTTATCAATGGTTTGGTGACTGTGGTCCCAACTGTCTTGAGATAATCCAGCGTAGTTCTGGCTGATCCCTCACTTTTCTCATGATCATCCTTACCCCATGAGGCAAAATGTTGCATGGAGCTCCAGACCGAGGGCGATTGATGTTTTTTTTTTTGTATTTCTTCCATTTGCAAATAATCACTCCAACACTTTTCTCCGTCTCACCAAGCTTTTTGCTGTTGGTCTTGGAGCCCATTCCAGCCTTGTGCAGGTCTACAATCTTGTCCCTGACGTCCTTTCACAGCTCTTTGGTCTTGCCCATTATGGTGAAGTTTGAATGGAAGAAAGAGATTCTGTGGACAGGTGTCTTTTATACACATAACGAGTTGTTGTTCGGAGAACCTTCTTAAATTGACAGGACTAATCTGTGCACCACATGAGCACATACTGTAGCCAGCCTGTGGGAGCAAGAATAATTATTGGTTGGTAAGGGATCAAATGCTAATTTTACTTACTGAACTGCAACTTAATTTTTAACATTTGTATTATGTGTTTTTTCTGGATTTTTGGTTTATATTCTGTATTATTTAAAATACACCATACAGCATACAAAATTATAACAATTATAGATCCTTCATTTCTTTGTAAGTGGGCAAAGTTACAAAATCTGCAGGGGATCAAATACCTATTTTCACCACTGTGTATGGGTACCTTTAGTTGTATATACCAAGTGGTCTTCCTGCCATTGGAAATCTCCATTGCAGACATGTAATGAGGATGTCACCTTACTTGGTACATGGTAACAAGCTCCCTCCTTGCACACGCATGCAGAAACTACTATTGTGTATTATTTTCCTGTGTCCGTGTATTCAATTCTGGAACTGATAGGAAGCGATGGAGCTATCATGAAAGTGTAGAACATATGATCAAGAATTGGGGGGAAACTGTTGTAAGTGATTTCTCAGATAGCAGTAAACCTGAAAACTCTCCTGCATACAGTATTTGTCGTGCTTGTACCTTTTCTCTGTGCTGTTGTGTTTAGCTTTCCTGTCACGTTTCAGAGACACGCTTGTAGATTAATTAACTACTGACTACATTTGTGTCTGTGTTCTTATGAATAGGGAGACTGAAAATAGATTGCATTATCCTTTGGGTTTAGGTTGGTGTACTTGGCTCTTATTACAAACATAATGTAGTATATCCTGTTTATTTAAATAAGGAGATATTATAATAATAATATTAACCACTTTACCACCGG
The DNA here is from genome assembly GCF_965119305.1 of Pelophylax lessonae. NCBI lineage: Eukaryota > Metazoa > Chordata > Amphibia > Anura > Ranidae > Pelophylax > Pelophylax lessonae. The sequence goes on along the minus strand of NC_138778.1, from coordinate 154,217,027 downwards.
AGGATTTTGCTGTCTTACGTCCAGGCCACTTTTTGCGATTCGGAACTGTGCGACTTTAACTGACAATTGCGCGGTCATGCATCCCGTACCCAAACAAAATTTACGTCCTTTTTTTCCCACAAATAGAACTTTCTTTTGGTGGTATTTGATCACCCCTGCGCTTTATAATTTTTTGGGATATTAATAAAAAAAATGCGACAATTTTGAAAAAATAACAATATTTTTCTACTTTGACAGTTAAAAAATATCCAATATATTCAATTTTTGTCATATATTTAGGCCAAAATGTATTTAGCTACATGTCTTTGACAAAAAAATTCTCAATGAGCATTTTTTTAACCGTTTTAAGACCGGAAGATTTTACCCCATTCCTGACCAGGCTATATTTTGCGATTCGGCACTGCATTACTTTAATGGACAATTGCGCAGTCGTGCGACGCTGTACCCAAATTAAATGTATGTCCTTTTTTCCCCACAAATAGAGCTTTCTTTTGGTGGTATTTGATCACCTGTGCGATTTTTACTTTTTGCGCTATAAACAAAAAAAAGCGACAATTTTGAAAAAATAATATTTTTCACATTTTTTTATATGAAATTCCCCCCCCCCCCCCAAAAAAAAATGTAAAAATCAAAATTTTTTTAACACATTAGGCCAATTTGTTTTCTGCTACATATTTTTGGTAAAAAAAATCGCAATAAGCGCATTTTGATTGGTTTGCGCAAAAGTTATCGCAGCTACTAACTACGGGAAATTTATGTAATTTTTATTGTTTTTCTTTAACTAGTAATGGCGGCGATCTGGCGGTGTTCTGCGATTTTTTTTGCAGGACTGCGACATTGCGGCGGACAAATCGGACCCTTGACTGACATTTTTGACACTTTTGGGGGTACCAGTGACATTACTACAGTAATCAGTGCTATAAATATGCACTGTTACTGTAAAAATTACACTGGCAGGGAAGGGGTTAACTTTTATTGGTGATCAAGGGGTTAATGTATGCCTGGTGCTTACTAACGTGTGTGGGGGGAGGGGACTATGTGACACAGGCACAGATCGCAGGTTCAGCTATGCTGAATCCTGCAATCTGACCCTGCCTGTCACTTAGGAGATTAGATTACACAAGCGGGCGGATCTCCACACTCGATCCCTGATGATCAGGGAAGAGCGGCGGTGATCACAGCCGTTCCCCCCCTGGCCCGACTCCCGCTGTAACTGAATACAGCGGGAGCGAGCCTCCGGCGGCGCACGTGCGCCGCCCGCAAGGGGAGGTGTCCAGCGACGTAGGTCTACATCGCTGGACGATAACAAACCACTTTGCCGCAGTAGTACCCATGTGAGCGGTCGGCAAGTGGTTAATAATAATAATAGATAAAATAAAGGTAACAATAGAAATACAGTTTTTGTTCTGCATATAAACTTCCTTTAACCACTTGCCTACAGTGCACTTTCACCCCCTTCCTGCCCAGACGGATTTTCAGCTTTCAGCGCTCTCACACTTTGACTGAGAATTACTCAGTCATGCAACACTGTACCCATACAAAAATTGTGTCCTTTTTTTCCCACAAATAGAGCTTTTTTTTGATGGTATTTGATCAATGCTGGGTTTTTTATTTTTTGTGCTATAAATAAAAAAAGACTGAAAATATCGTGAAAAAACGCATTTTTCTTTGTTTCTGTCATAAAATTTTGCAAATTAGTCATTTTTCTTCACAAATTTTGGCCAAAATTTATACTGCTACTTATCTTTGGTAAAAATAACCCAAGTAAGTGTATATTATTTGGTCTTTGTGAAAGTTATAGAGTCCACAAGCTATGGTGCGAATCATTGAAAATTGATCACACTTGATCACACCTGATGTACTGAAGGCCTATCTCATTTCTTGAGACACTAAAAAGTCAGGAAAGTACAAATACCCCCCAAATGACCCCTTTTTGGAAAGTAGACATTCCAAGGTATTTAATAAGGGGCATGGTGAGTTTTTTGAAGTTGTATTTTTTTCCCACAATGCTTTGCAAAATGAAGATTTTTTTTTTTTGTTTGTTTTTTTTTACAAATTGCCGTATTAACAGGTTATTTCTCTCACACAGCACATGTATACTTGCAACTACACCCCAAAACACATTCTACTATTCCTCCTGAGTATGGCGATACCACATGTGTGAGACTTTTTCACAGCCTGGCCACATACAGAGGCCTAACATCCAAATAGCAGCGTCCGGCATTCTAGGAGCATAAATTACACATATAATTTCCTGACAACCTATTGCACTTTTGAAGGCCCTGGAGCACCAGGACAATGGAAACCCCCATAAAATGACCCCATTTTGGAAAGCAAACACCCCAATGTATAATCTTTGAGGCATAATGAGTCTTTTGAACATGTCATTTTTTTCCACAAGTTTTTGGAAAATGGAAATGTGGAAAGAAAATGAAAATGCTTTTTTTTTTTACACAAAGTTGTCAATTTATGCAATATTTATAACACATAGCATGTACATAGCAAAAATTGCACCCCAAAATACATTCTGCTACTTCTCCTGAGTATGCTGATACCACATGTGTGAGACTTTTTCACAGCCTGGCCACATACAGCGGCCCAACATTGAAGTAGCCCCGTCTGGCATTCTAGAAGCAGAAATTACACATATAATTTCCTGACAACCTATCGCACTTTTGAAGGCCCTGGAGCACCAGGACAATGGAAACTGCCATAAAATGACCCCATTTTGGAAAGCAAACACCCCAATGTATAATTTGTGAGGCATAATGAGTCTTTTGAACGTGTCATTTTTTTCCACAAGCTTTTGGAAACTGTGGAAAGAAAATGAAAATGCATTTTTTTTTACACAAAGTTGTCAATTTATGCAATATTTCTAACACATAGCATGTACATAGCAAAAACTGCACCCCAAAATACATTCTGCTACTCCTCCTGAGTAGGCTGATACCACATGTGTGAGACTTTTTCACAGCCTGGCCACATACAGAGGCCCAACATTCAAGTAGACCGCACGGCATTCTAGAAGCAGAAATTACACATATAATTTCCTGACAACCTATCGCACTTTTGAAGGCCCTGGAGCACCAGGACAATGGAAACTGCCATAAAATGACTCCATTTTGGAAAGCAAACACCCCAATGTATAATTTGTGAGGCATAATGAGTCTTTTGAACATGTCATTTTTTTCCACAAGTTTTTGGAAAATGTGGAAAGAAAATGAAAATGCATTTTTTTTTACACAAAGTTGTCAATTTATGCAATATTTCTAACACATAGCATCTACATAGCAAAAATTGCACCCCAAAATACATTCTGCTACTCCTCCTGAGTATGCTGATACCACATGTGTGAGACTTTTTCACAGCCTGGCCACATACAGAGGCCCAACATTCAAGTAGCCCCGTCCGGCATTCTAGAAGCAGAAATTACACATATAATTTCCTGACAACCTATCGCACTTTTGAAGGCCCTGGAGCACCAGGACAATGGAAACTCCCATAAAATGACCCATTTTGGAAAGCAAACACCCCAACGTATAATTTGTGAGGCATAATGAGTCTTTTGAACCTGTCATTTTTTTCCACAAGCTTTTGGAAACTGTGGAAAGAAAATGAAAATGCATTTTTTTTTACACAAAGTTGTCAATTTATGCAATATTTCTAACACATAGCATCTACATAGCAAAAATTGCACCCCAAAATACATTCTGCTATTCCTCCTGAGTATGGCGATACCACATGTGTAATACTTTTACACAGCCTGACCACATACATAGGCCTAACATCCAAGTAGCTCTTTACACAAAGTTGTCCATTTATCCACTTTAAGACTGGGCCTATTTTTGACACTTGGTGTTTATAAGCTAAAATCATTTTTTTGCTAGAAAACTACTTAGAACCCCCAAACATTATATATTTTTTTTTAGCAGAGACCCTAGAGAATAAAATGGAGATCAATGCAATATTTTTTATCACACCATATTTGCGCAGCAGTCTTCCAAATGCAATTTTTTTGAAAAAAAATCACTTTTTTGAATAAAAAAATAAGAAACCAGTAAATTTAGCCCAATTTTTTTCCATAATGTGAAAGATAATGTTACGCCGAGTAATTAGATACCCAACATGTCATGCTTCAAAATTGAAAACGCTCGCAGAATGGCGCCAAACATTGGTACTTAAAAATCCCCATAGGCAACATTTTAAAAAATTCTACAGGTTACTAGCTTAGAGTTACAGAGGAGGTCTATGGCTCAAATTATTGCTCTTGCTCTAACGATCGCGGTGATACCTCAAATGTGTGGTTTGAACACCGTTTACATATGTGGGCGGGACTTGCGTATGCGTTCGCTTCTGCGCGCGAGCTAACGGGGACAGGTCGCTTTAATTTTTTTTTTTTTTCCTATTTATTTTATTTAATATTTTTTTATTTTTAAAAAGTTTTTTTTAAAAAAAATGTTTTGATCATTTTTATTCCAATTACAAGGAATGTAAACATCCCTTGTAATAGAAATAGGCATGACAGGTCCTCTTTATTGTGAGATCTGGGGCCAAAAAGACCTCACACCTCACAACTACACTAAAAAAAAAAAAAAAAAATTGTTGAAAAAGAAAAAAAAAAAACCCCCCCAAAAAAAACGGCCCTTTAAACCGGTTGCTAGGCAACGACTTTTGACGTAGCTCCGGTCCTCCAAGACCATAGAGTCGAGTGAGGGCCATCTTGCCCTCACTCTACTTCCTGTCTCTGAGGATCCGGGACCGGATAGTTTTCCCCGCTGCCGGCGGGTCCGGTAAGCTGAGAAAACGTCTAGGACGCGGCGGTAGGGGGGGGGGCACCTCTTCCCATGCACCGTTGCGGCGGATTCGGCGGCGAATCTGCCACTGGGACCACCCTTATCTGAAAGCCGACCGCCCGACGTTTAAAAAAATACCAGGGTTATGGCAGCTATCTGCTGCCATAACCCCAGTATTTAGCTTTAAATGGCCGATGTATATAGTCGTTAGGCGGTCGGTAAGTGGTTGCATGTATATAGCAAAAATTGTACCCCAAAATACATTCTGCTACTCCTCCTAATTATGGCAATACCACACGTGTGAGACTTTTACATAAGATGCACATCTAATTTCCTGACAACCTATCATTTTTGAAGGCCCCTCACATTTTTAACACATAGCAATAAATACATTACAAAATACATTCTATAAAGGAAAGTGTAAAAAAAAATTATTACCTGTGGTTGTAGTAGTGCAGTTGTCCACAGAGGAGAGCATTAGTCCAGGCAGCAGGCAGGGACATGCTTAGCGACGACAATAGCAATTTTCCAGGCAGCAGGCAGGAATATAGTCTATAGTCTGGGATATTGTCAGCACAGCCGCAGCATTTGTCCAAATGAATTTTCCAGGCAGAGACATGGTCAGCACAGCCATAATATTGGTCCCGGTACACTGCAGACAATCATTGTACCACTCTCCAGCTAATATCATGCAGCAGGCAGAGGCATGATGGTAGTAAGCTGAGGGCCTTGGTCAGGTGAGACCTGGGGACAGGGGTAGAGGCTTCTCCCACCCAAATCTCTTTGAAGCCTCCGGACTCCAGACCCTAATCCGGAATTTACGGAACCCAGAGAGAACCAAAAAAATTGGTTTTCTCTATCCGGAAAAACAACTCTGGAGCCCCTCACATATGTGAGACCCCTGTGTACTACAGTAGCAGGGGGGCGACAGATCAGTTCAAGCGGTAGGCAGAAGAATAGTCGGTAAAACAAGCCAGGGTCAGTTCACGTGCAAGCAAGCCAATCGGCAGGCAGAAGAGTAGTTGAAAAACAGTCCAGGGTCAGTTCACAGGGAAGCAATCCAAACAGTAAGAAGAAGCGTAATCGGTAAAACAAGCCAGGGTCAGTTCACGTGAAAGCAGTCCAAACAGTAGGCAGAGGCATAGTGGAAAAACAGGCCAGGGTCAGTTTATGTGGAAGGCAGTGGCATGAGAAAAATTGGTCAGCACAGATGAAATCGGGGAAATGGGCTAGTAATTTATGAATGTATGGTACCGTGTGAAGCATTCTCCAATGCACAGGCCAGGTTGGGAGGGACAGTACCGACAATAGAAGCTGGTGTCTTTACGAAACCCCCTTCTGCTGCACACACGGCATCTTTTTTGGCGTCTTCGGCCTCCTTCAGATGGTGGAAGGTAGTCTGGGAAGTGGCGCTCACTAAGTCGGCTAACAGCCTCAGAGCGAAGGTTTTCTTGGGGGAGTCCTTGTGGGTAGACGAGGGTCGTGATAATTTCTTCAATGTATTTTAGGAAGGGGATGGGGCTTTCAGTTGATTTGGAGTAGATAACATAAGAGTTATAAAAGGCCAATTGAAATAAATAAATTGCAACCTTCTTATACCAGAATCGGGACTTCCTTGTGGCCAAGTAGGGCTGAATCATCTGGTCGTTAAAATCCACCCCCCCATGTAAAGATTGTAATCCTGCACACATGATGGTTTTTGGATGGGACCTCTTCTTCTCCGAACCTCCACTGTGGTGTCGTCATGAATGGTGGACATCATGTAAACATTTCGGCTATCCTTCCATCTCAAGGCCAGCACCTCGTTGTTTCTCAGGGCTGCTATTTCCCCCTTCCTCAGTCTTTTATTTACTAAGGACTGTGGGAAGCCCTTCCTGTTCTTCCTGGTGGTTCCGCAGGCCAGGCTTCCTTCAAGGTAGAGATGTCTGAAGAGGGGCAGGCTGGTATAAAAATTATCTAGGTAAAGGTGGTAGCCTTTCCTCAGCAGTGGGTATGCCAGGTCCCATACAACTTTTCCATTTGTGCCCATGTAGGCCGGGCAGTCAGGGGGATTGAGCTGGGAATCTCTTCCTTCGTATATGCGGAACGCATACAGATATCCCGTAGCTCTGTCGCACAATTTGTATAGTTTGACCCCATATTTGGATCTTTTGCTTGGAATATACTGCTTTATTCCAAGCCGGCCTGTGAAGTGTAGCAGGGACTCATCTACACAAATGTTTTGATCTGGGACGTAAAGTTCTGCAAAACTTTGGGAAAGAAAATTTATGAGGGGGCGAATTTTATACAGCTTGTCAAAATTTGGATGATTTTGGGGGGGGCACTGGCTGTTGTCGCTAAAATGAAGGAAGCGCATGATGATTTCATACCTGGACCTGGACATTAGGGCAGAATATATGGGCATAATGTGTATGGGGTGGGTGGACCAATAGGCATGTCCTTCATTTTTTTTTGTAACCCCCATGTTTATGGTGAGGCCCAAAAACATTTTAAATTCCTCCAAAGTTAAATCTCTCCACTCAAACGGACGGGAATAGGAAGATTGGGGGTTGTTAGCAATAAACTGCTGGGCATACAGATTTGTTTGGTCCACGACGTATTGCAGAAAATCATTGGGCAAAAATAAATGGAGAAAATCAATAAAAGAAAAATTTTCAGTATTGGCCTGCACACCTGGCTGTGCGGTAAAAGGGGGAATATTTGCTGATCCCGAGTTGGAGGGCAGCCATCTTGGGTTGGCAAGAGCATCTGGGAGGTGGATAGTGGCCCTGGCTCTTGGGGGATGTGACACTCCAGTGCTGGTAGAAGGGGGATTTGAAATTGGGAGTGATGCCGCAGCGCTGGTGCTGGGCCTGGGCATTCGCTCCTGGGGTGTTTCGCTGGGGGCAGAGCGGGTACTGGGCCTGGGCATAGGATCCTGGGGTGTACTGGTGGTGGCAGTGCTGGTGCTGGGCATAGGATCCTGGGGTGTATCCCTTGTGGCTGCCCGGTTTCCAGAGCGCCGTGCCCTTTTGGGAGGGACCCATTCTTCCTCCGAGTCCATCTCCGATCCGCTACTGTTAGCAACTTCAAATTCCGAATCGGATTCAGAATTGGATTCGGATACTGATGAGAGCTCCCCGGTGCCCTCATCATCCATAGAGATTATCTCAAACGCCTCCTCGCTGCTGTAAAACCTTTTGGACATTTTGGCTGTGCGACGGGTGACTGCGGATGATCACTGATGAGTGGCAGGTGACGGATAGGTGGCAGGCAGGTGACGGATAGGTGGCAGGCAGGTGACGGATAGGTGGCAGGTGACGGATAGGTGGCAGGTGACGGTCACTGATGGGGTGACAGATGACGAACACTGATGGGGTGACAGGTGACGCTGATTGATGGGGTGACAGATGACGATCACTGATGGGGTGACAAGTGACGATGACTGATGGGGTGACAGGTGACTGTGATTGATGGGGTGACAGGTGACGGGCGCTGGTCACCGATGGGTGACAGGTGCACCGCTAGCGATACTGTTGGCAGTCTCTGGTGACAGGTGCACTTTATAGGTAGTGATTTTGTGCACTGATGACAGGTGACTGTTGGGTGACAGGTGAAATTGGGGGGGGCTGGTGACACTTTTTTTTACACTGACAGACACAGATCAGTAACTCACTGTTTCTGGCTCAGCTCTCCTCACACTGGAAACGGTGTGTGAGGGAAGATGAGCTAGTAACAGTGAGTTACTGCTCTTTGTTTACATTTGTGATGGGCTGTGAATGGCTTCACAGCTCATCACATCGTAATCAGCCACTGTCATTGGCTGTTTTTTACTGTCGGTGACTAGCTGTGTTCCTAGGGAACACATAGCCACCGACATGACCGCGCTGCGCGCTCCCGATCCCGCATGCGCGGTCTTCTGCCGCTTCTACTGTTGTGATCGGCTATGTCATTGCAACATAGCCGATCACGTGGGAAACAGCCATGCCTATTGGCTGTTTCCCCCCTGCCGGTGACCGGCTGTGTCCCGTGGACACGCCGACACCGACAGTGCACGGCGGCGCGCCCGCGATCGCGCGCCTGCCATGCATTTACTGGGTCACGTCATATGACGTCCGCCCAGGATAATAGCCGCACCGTCCCGCCGTCATATGACGGCGGGCGGGCGGTAAGTGGTTAAGTTAACAAAAAAAGCTTGTTCTGTTTTAAATGCTATTATATGCAATGGCATACCTCCTTAGACCCAGTCTGTGCAAATAGTATGACCACTTACTGACTTGGCACATCCAGAGGCTGCCTAACTCTTCATCCAAAACGTTGAATCCAACATAATCATACTTCTCAAAATACAGTGTAAAAAGACAATCACATTCTGCATCTTATCTATTTCATGATAAACACTGACTGAGGGAGGGTCTAGCTAGGACTGAACTACCTAGTACTAAACAGGTGAGGAGAACAGAGGGAGATACCAAATACAGAAGATAAACTAGTTGTAGTGGCACTTACCTCAACCACAAGATGTCAGCATACAATAAACATCGAAAGGTTTATTCTAAAAGAAGCTTGTTTGCCCCAAAAGCCACCCCTGTTATGTAACCTTTCTTCTACATCAGTGGTCTCCAAACTGCAGCTCTTGGCTTGCCTTTATCTGACTCAGTGGGAACTAATTCTACTACTAATAAGAGGCACTATTCCTCCCACTGACACCAACAATAGGGCTATAATCCCTGCCCTGACATCAACAATGGGGCATTATTCTTCCTACTGACACCAACAGTGGGGCACTATTTTTTCCACTGACATCAATGATGGGGCACTATTCCTTCCACAAACCCTAACATTGGCATATTGTTCCACTAACACCAATGGTGGGGCACTATTCTTCCCACTAAACCCAAAGATGGGGCACTAATATTCCAACTGACACTAACAATGGGGTACTACTAACTACCCTAGTACAAAGATGGGACATTGTTTACTCCCACTGATGCTGGGACATTTTCTACTCCCACTGACCACAGTCCGGCCTCCTAAAGTCTGAAGCACAGTAAACTGGCCCTATGTTTAGAAAGTTTGGGAGCCCCTGTTCTACATCTAACAAAGCTGTTGGTTTACATGCAGGCATTCATACAGTTCCCACATAAGTACGTCAGCGGCCCGTTTCATCCCTTGGACCGGCTTGTAATACTTTGAAATTTTATCTTGTCTACTTTTGGGTATTTACACTATGGAGTACCCTTGGCTTTCTTTGGATGGCCAATTTGGAGTCTTGGAGGATACCTACTAAAGACTTGCATATATTGAATGTCATATGGTGCCATGGAGGATCCCTTAGATATGAGCCATATTGAATTCTCTTTACTAGAGAGTCATATCATTCTGGTAAGCGTGTACATTGGTTATTCAGTGGAGGGTCACTGTGGTGCGGTTTCTTGAAGTAATAAGATTTGCACGGAATTACTGTTTAAGTGTTAACTGGGGGTTGAAAGCAGTGTGGTCAGACAGGGGTGCAGGATGGGGTGGTGCAGGGGGAGGGGGCATATCAGTATATCTCCTCCACACAGAACACATCACCCATGCCTGGGGAGGGGGGACATCTTCATTCACGGGCCATGGACCTCCTTGGTCAACGACAAATTGGTCCACAAAGTAATTCTGGTTACAAGATAGTTTTGTTCTTGCCCTCCGGAAAGTTACTTCCTTCCAACATGTTGATAAAGAGGGGTGACCAGCGCTACGGATTTCAAAATATGAAAAAAAGGGGGTGGAAAAACGCAAAACAAATAAATAAAATAATAAGGTGTAAGCTGCCCCAATAAAAACCTTCCAACATGTATCTGTCCCTGGACTGGCTGTGAGCTCTCTTCGGGGCGGTGCAGGACACTGCTCACTTGACTGTGGTTGGTGGATTTTAATTTACAGATTTGGACTTTCAATTTTTTTATTTTTGTTTATTTTATGTTTAATGAGTGCAACACTTGTCTTTACCTTTTTGTTTACCATTTTATATCCATTGTTGGGCTACCCGCTAGAAATGTACTCATACTTCTGAGCGCAAATTCTTCTATTACCAACATAATCATTGCAGAGCATAGATGTAAGCTCTGACAGTGTTGCCTTACACAGGTGTAGTATCTCTTGCGGTGACAGGTTCAGTAGCACTCAGTAACAGGTTCAGTAGCACTCAGTAACAGGTTCAGTAGCACTCAGTAACAGGTTCAGAGTTTCTTTTCACTTCCTGTTTTGGCTATGGGACAAGAAATTAAGGGAAATCTCCCCAGTAGGACCCAGATGGCAAATAAAAAACCTGCCATGAGCTATAACCCTCCCCAACTTTATCCATAATGAAACATTTTTTTCCTTTTGTTCTCTATAATCTATGGTGCATTATCTATGTGACTGTATATCTATTTTTTTGTTTTTAAAGAGGAACTTCACTCTCACCTACAAATTATTTTGCCCATTTATTGTGACTACTTGGTTGACCTCAAAAAACATACACACTTAGCTAATCCAGTGTTGTCTGGTGTAAACTTCTACTCCTACACACATTAGGTCCCATTCCGCCATATTCTCTTCTGACATCATCAGGAGGCTTGCTGTCTTCTTCATGTTTTTGCAGCCGGTTTCTGGTGCATTGACACATGCACTGTATGCTGTAGATCAGGGGCGTCAAACTCAATTTCATCGCGGGCCACATAAGCATTATGGTTGCCCTCAAAGGGCCGGTTATATCTGTATGAATAATGTCCAGAATACCTTACGCCCCCTTACACCCTTACATGAGATGTCAAGAGCCCCCCCACCATCAGATGTCAAAAGTCAACCACCCTTCCTTGCATCATAATGCACCCACTTACCTTGTGCTGCTGCCAGGAAGAAGATGCAGGTGGATCAGGGAAGAAGTGCAGGGTCTGGAGGAGAACCAGAGGAGGGCTGGAGTCAGCTTCCAGAGTCTGCTGAATGCTGAGACCAGGGGAGGCAAAGACAAGGTGGTGTTGCAGCTGGACAGAGGAGTGCAGGATCTGGCAAAGGAGTTCTGTCCACTCTGCTGCCAACTACAGAGTCAAGGTGGGGGGCAGAGACAAGGGGGGTGCTGCAGATGCAGGAGAGGTGTGAGGGCCACATGAAATGGCCTAGGGGGCCGCATTCGGCCCACGGGCCTTGTGTTTGACACCTGTGCTGTAGCTTGCATAGATGGTGTGCTGAAGGTGCCCAGAAGTCTCCTAGAATGCATGACGTAAGCATGCCAGGAGGCTTTAGGTTCTGGAGGGAACGTCATTGACTCCTAAGTGAGAAAATCAGAAATGTGGAGCAGGGTCCTGCTAAAGGTATCAGGGGGGGTTCAGTGCCCAATTATGTAACAGTAGGCGGGAGAGAGAAGAAAATAGTTTAAAGACTAAAGAGAGTGAAGGCCCACATTAAATTGAGCTTTGTATGAACAACCCAGAGAAAGAAATTTGATTATGCTGTGATGCTGGAATACATGTGTTTATATTTAATTACTGGGTAGTGTTACAAAGGAAAAAAGGTAGAATAATGAATGACTATTCTTTAGTTTTCCAGTAAAATTCTAATCTGGAAGCTGCTGTCTACAATCGACAGATCTCGGTGTCTGTGTAAGTGGCCACAAGCTGTAGGACAAATTAACAGAGAGTAATATACAGAGGAATTAATGAAGTTGGATTATTCTGAGCCGAAATCTCTCTGAAAGATCAAATTAAACCCTTGTTTGGGAAAGTGGTTGTTCAAAGCTTGTTGAGCAATGATCAAAGCTGCACACATATCCCAGAGCTGGGATGTCAGTGAGCATCCATACAACTTGCACACAGCCTAGAGCTGAGCTGTCAGTGAGTATATACTCAAGCCATGTTCTTTATACACAGTCTAGACAGCCTAATTCTTGGGTGTCACTATCTTTATTTTGAGTTTTCCTAAAGCTGAACTCCAGGTATGGACTATTTTGAATAGTTATATTAATCCAGCTTGGACCATAGTAAGTATGTGTATCAAAATAGATAGAGAGCTTAGTGTCTAGGTGTTCATTGGACCATCTGCCACATCCCAAAATAGTGAAGTACATGAAACAGGGAAACCCCCCAAGGAGGTGGGACTTTATAGGCAGGAAGGAAGTAAGAAGGTAGGTAAGTAAAATCAAAATAATTTATTGAACAATTTGTTAAAAAGGTAACATGTCACATTTCAGACAATAAAAACAATGAATCATGCATGGAGGATTACAGGTGTACCATACGTTCAATCAGGGGGCCAGGTGGGTCATGAATTGGAGTAACCGACCCAGTAAGCATTCACCCTGATATAGCCAAATCCAACATGTTTTGGAATATACAAATTCCTTCTTCAAAGGAGAATGCAAACAAGGTACTTAAGTCTACAAATACAAAATATGAGTATCAATATGTATTAATACTCATATTTTGTATTTATATTTATAGAGTTATGCTGAGGCTGAGAGCAAGGGTGTCTTCATGGGACCCTGCAAAGGAGAGGAGTGCACCTGTAACTGTAAAGGTGTGCTAGCACTCAGGGGAGATATTGTACTCATTAACCTCCCTGGCGGTCTGATTATGTCAGAATTCTTGTGCTAAAAGTGGTACATTGTTTTGCATGGAAATATGTTGTTTTGTATTTTAGGCCTGTAATTCTAAGGAGTAACTCACTTAAATCTGTCCAAACAAGAGTCTAGTAGACACCCTAGGTATGAAAAGTTTGAAACACGAAATCATAACTTATAATATAATAATAATAAATTTCATCAAATTCTTCATTGTTTTCGAAGTGGAGATATTTCATTATGGGGGAGAATCTGTACTCTGACATGACCGTGCCAAAGAATGGAGTGGCAAGTGATGTATTAGTTGTCCAATACCACTTCTGCAGGGGTTTCCCCACCATTCCCTGAAGAATTATTAGGCCCAGAAATTTCCAAATGTCCTCTTTGGTCACTGGTTCCCACTTTCTGCATCTTTGTCTCGGTAACTATTTTTTCAATAACCTCATTGGTCAGAAATAATTGTAGGTATGCCAAGGGGTTGTCCTGATCAACGTCAACTTTCATACCAGGTGCTCCAGTAAATGGTAATCTTGGGAGCGCTGCCTTAACCCGTACCGCAGTCAGTAGAGCACCAAGTCCGCACAATGCTGAGCTCAGTCGCAGAATTGTCGCTGTTGTCACTTGTAGGACCTGATGACGAATTTTCCCACAAATAGCTATCGATTAGTTCTTCAAATATTTCTTATTCACCTTCGCTGTTTTCCAGTTTGTCCAAAAGCATTTTTGAACTAAAAGAAATCTTTTTGGATGCCATGGACGTTATCAATTTTCCAGGCACAAAGTACCGCAAAAAGTACAGGCAGGGCACTAGAGAAGCCTCTAGGTGAAATGGCATGATACAAAGTTGTAATCCTAACAGGAACCGAAAGAAGGTGCCGGCATCGGCCGAACACACAGCGAGAGGACAGCGGGAGGATGGCTGGAGGAAGACTGGGGAGGACTGCGGCGGATCACAGGGGAAGGTGGGTATCATTCTGGGGTAATCCCGAGTGTGGCTTTTGGCACTGATTATTAACCCTGAGCCACACTCAGGAATACCACTAGGAAGGTTAAGGGTCAACATTTTTGTAAACCTTCACCTTATCGGATGCAATGGATAAAAAAGTAAGGCTTTAATATCTCTTCATTGGTAGCATTAGCATTGGAAGCAGCCTTTTTCAACATTTTTACCGCAGAGGAACCCTTAAACAAATGTTCTCAGTAAACCCCTGCTACAAGCAATTTGTTTCGGGTCAGTTGAACAAATGCCCCTCACATTGCCAGTAGGTAGAATGCCTCCCTTTCAATGGTGGTCAGAATGCCAGATAGCTAAAAAGATTATTGGTGTCATACCACTGGCTGTGCCAGGTGCCATAAGCCCTGGAACTATGCGGGCACACTCAAATGGGAGGTCATTCAGCCACAGCTCAAGAAACCCCCTAGCAACCACTGAAGGAACCCTAGGGTTCTATGGAACTCTGGTTGACAATGGCTGTTCTAAACTAATGAAGCTGTGTATGAATGGGGTGGGGAGGGATGGTTTTTAGTTTGATATTGTTTTCTTTAAGAAATAAAGTAATTACATGGCATGTTTTATGAAAAAAAAAAAGGAAGCGCTAGCGTAATATAGTAACATGAAATCACAGAAACCATCCACCCTTTGGCTTCTCCTGCGTAGCTTCTAAGTGTAGTGATACCGACCAGTGTCACCAGCCAGTATAGGAGTGGATGGGCACATTTTAAAATTTCTTATACTTAATGAAGTAGAGAATAAAATTTAAAAATATTCTACATCTGAGGATATTTGGAACAGTTTTATTTGGCTCAGATCTGTGCTTGAGTGTATTGATTCTCTCATTAACATGCAGCTCACATTCCTTACACGTAGCTTTGTTCTAAGGTGTCACTGACTGTATATGAAACTCGTGTTCCTTACACATCCATTTTATGTAGCAAGGCTGTGTAAGAAGCCATGAATGATGATATACAAATGCAACAGCTATCAGATTGAATATATCCATATTAGTAAGGGAAATAAGTATATAGGTTGCTTAGTGTTATGGCATTTTGGTCTATGTCTAATTAAATATTTAGAACAGATGTTTTCTATAATTTAATGTCTCAACACTTTAAACATTAAGCCAGACGAACAGCATCCCTGATTAATTATATGTGGACAAAGACATTTTGTCAAGTCTGCTCCTTTAGATCCTGAATATTTGGACAAACCCACTAAAATGATGATTGTTTAGCATTTTCTGTCAAGCACCTATTGGATGTTGAAAGGTGTCTCTACAGTGTCTTGAAAAAGTATTCATACCCCTTGACATTTTCCACATTTTGTCATGTTACAACCAAAAACATAAATGTATTTTATTGGTATTTTATGTGATAGACCAACACAAAGTGGCGTATCATTGTGAAGTGGAAGGAAAATGATAAATGGTTTTCTAAATGTTTTACAAATAAATATTTGAAAAGTGTGGCGTGCATTTGTATTCAGCCCCCTTTACTCTGATACCCCTAACTAAAATCTAGTGGAACCAATTGCCTTCAGAAGTCACCTAAATAGTAAATAGAGTCCACCTCTGTGTCATTTAATCTCAGTATAAATACAGCTGTTCTGTAAATCCCTCAAAGGTTTGTTAGAACAAACAGCATCATGAAGGCCAAGGAACACACCAGACAGGTCAGGGATAAAGCGGTGGAGAAGTTTAAAGCAGGGTTAGGTTATAAAAAAAAAATCACAAGCTTTGGACATCTCATGGAGCACTGTTCAATCCATCATCCGAAAATGGAAATGGAGTATGGAACAACTGCAAACCTTCCAGGGCATAGCCGTCCACCTTAACTCAAAGGCCGGGTAAGGAGAGCATTAATCAGAGAAGCAGCCAAGAGGCCCATGGTAACTCTGCAGAGATCCACAGCTCAGGTGGGAGAATCCGTCTACAGGACAACTATTAGCCATGTACTCCACAAATCTGGTCTTTATGGAAGAGTGGAAAGAAGAAAGTCATTGGTGAAAGAAAGGTATAAGAAGTACCATTTGTAATTTGTGAGAAGATATGTGAAGGATACAGCAAACATGTGGAAGAAGGTTCTCTTGTCAGATGAGACCCAAATTTTACTTTTTGGCCTAAAGAAACCGCTGTGTGTGGCGGAAAACTAACACTGCATATCACCTTGAACACACCATTTTCTTCAGCAGGAACAGGGAATCTGGTCAGAGTTGATGGGAAGATAGATGGAGCCAAATACAGGGCAATCTTAGAAGAAAACCTAGAGTGAAGGTTCACTTTCCAGCAGGACAATGACCCTAAACATACATCCAGAGCTACAATGGAATGGTTTAGCTCAAAGCATATTCATGTTTTAGAATGGCCCAGTCAAAGTTCAGACCAAAATCCAATTGAGAATCTGTGGCAAGACTTGAAAATTGCTGTCCACAGATGCTCTCCATCCAGCTTCTCCCCCCTTTTTACAGTTTTTGATGTTTGTCACATGTTAAGTTGCTGCTACCAATTTAGATATTAGCGCAGTTTCTCCCCCTACACTCCATCCAATCTGACAGAGCTTGAGCTATTTTGCAAAGAAGAATGGGCAAATATTCACTCACTAGATGTGCAAAGCTGGTAGAGACATCCCCAAAAAGACTTGCAGCTGTAATTGCAGCAAAAGGTGTTTCTACAAAGTATTGACTCAGGGGGGCTGAATACAAATGCACGCCACACTTTTCAAATGTTTATTTGTAAAAAAAAAATTAAAAAACATTTAGCATTTTTCTTCCACTTCTAAATTATGTGCTACTTTGTGTTGGTCTATCACAAAAAATCACAATAAAATTAATTTGTTGTTTTGGTTATAACATGACAAAATGTGGAAATTTCAAGGGGTATGAATACCTTTTCAAGGCACTATATTCTGTATGTACAGTATACTGTGTATGTATATATATATATATATATATATATATATATATATATATATATATATATATATATATATTATATATATATATTATATTTATTTATTTATTTATTTTATTACAAAAAGGTATTTGCTTCAAGCACAGTCCAATACAATTAGTGTCATGATTATTGATTTGGATAACAAAAAATTACTGTTGGAAGTCAACTGGTATTCTGACTTGAATGCTTGAACACTAAACCTGCTTTGAAAGGATGTAGGTTTTGATCACAATTCCAGTGAATTCATTCTGCTTACCTATCACCTATGTTTAAAAAAGAGACTTAGAACAACTTATATTGCCATTTAACATTCAACCAACGGCCAAAGAGCAGACGTATGAAGCGCGTACAATCATGTCAATGCACTACAGGGGGCCATCGCTAGCTTTTCTATCAACTGGAAATAATAGATTACTACAAATAAGCCATCACTCCAATTCTCGGCTTAAAGTGGCAATGGTGGCACTACCTGATGTATACTGCAGACTGGATGTATATGTCTGTCAAAAAGAAATGCATTAGAGGGTGTGATCATTTATTGTATTCAAGGCATGGTAATTTAGTCATCTTAAAATGGCCATCTAAAGCCACTTAATAGGACATTTAGACAACATCTCCGTTTCTAATGCTAATATTTCTCTTCATCCATTTCCAAAACCACTTTTTTTGTTTTTTGCAAAAGTCTGAACATTTTGCAGTTTTCCAGCAAAGGCGTTTTTTTCAGTTTGGAGTAGTTAGATTTCTTTAGGGCACAGTACTGCATCTTTAGCCAATGTTGTTAGGAAGCGACATAGTTTAGTTGAGTTTTTGGCAGTTTATCTGGTATACTCCTCTTGTGTATCTCCAGCATTTTTCAAACTGTTAGCCTTTAGTGTAGCTTAGTTGCAATGAAGGGTGTGTATTGCCATTTAGTTCTGGTTAGCCACTTGTGCAGTGGCCAAGTGGCCAATAGGTTCCTTCCTCCCCTGGCTTGGGGGGGGGGGGTGGTGTCTCTTCGGGAGAGCCCCCAACCTAGTCCTAATTGGTCAGCTTTGGCTGATCACGAGGAACGGGATCAGCTGGGCCTTTTGGCTAGGTGGACCTGAGTGTGCCTTGCTCCTATCAGGAGTCTTGTGCCCTGTGAGGGTTCAGGATAGGGTCATTTCTCTTTGGGAAGGGACCATTTGACACATTCTAAGTGTATTTTTTCTGTTCACATGCATTTTTTTGCGTTTTTATAGCGTTTTTCGTTTTTTCACACTGCACTGCGGGCTTGAAAAAAGTGAAAAAAAAAATGTGTGTTATGCGCAGCATTTGTTGGTAAATCTTGAAATGACATACTGATCCAGTAAGGAACATCCCTGATCTATGTGTTAGTTTTAAGCAAGTGCAATCCATTCTTACAAGTTGAACGCAACAACATTGGTCTAAGTTTTCCAGGCTTCCAGGGACTTTGCATAATGGACACACAAGTGAATCATCAAAAATGAAAGGCTATAGGAGTTTTGATACCATTTTTTAGAGGACATGAAGGACTGGTTCAGCAAAAATAGAAAACCTACTAGAACTTGTGTTCCAGAACTAAAGAAATGCAGAAAAATGGAGGCGGGTAGCTGGACACTCCCTGAAAAGGGCAAAATGATAAGTTCTCCTGTGATAGCGTGTCCTCCTTCATCACCCATTAACCACTTGCCGACCAGTCACGCTGACTGTACTGCGGCAAAGTGGTTCGTTATCGTCTGGCGACGTAGACCTATGTCACCAGACATCCCCCTCTCGGCGGCGCGCGCTGCCGGAGGCTCGCTTCCGCTGTATTCAGTCACAGCGGGAGTCGGGCTAGGGGAGGAGAGGTGGTGATCACCGCTGCTCTTCCCCGATCGTCGGAGATCTAGTGTGGAAATCCGCCCGCTTGTGTAAACAAAGCGGGTGGATCTCCTAAGTGACAGGCAGGGACAGATTGCAGGGTTCAGCATAGCTGAACATGCGATCTGTCCCTGTGTCACTCAGTCACCTCCCCCCACACACGTCAGTAAGCACCAGGCATATATTAACCCCTCCCTCTCCAATAAAAATTAACCCCTTCCCTGCCAGTGCCCTTTTTACAGTAACAGTGCATATGTATAGCACTGATTACTGTAGTAATGTCACTGGTACCCCCAAAAGTGTCAAAAATGTCAGTCAAGGGTCCGATCTGTCCGCCGCAATGTCTCAGTCCCGCCAAAAAAATCACCGCCATTACTCGTTAAAAAAAAAAAACACCAAAAATGACAGAAATCTTTCCCTTAGTTAGTAAACGCAATCACTTTTGCTCAAACCAATCAAAATACGCTTATTGCTATTTTTTTTTTTTACCAAAAATATGTAGCAGAAAACAAATTGGCCTAAAATGATAAAAAATTTTGATTTTTACATTTTTTGGGGGGGGGGATTTCATGTAAAAAAATTTGAAAAATATTGTTATGTTTTCAAAATTTACGCTCTTTTTTTGTTTATAGCGCAAAAGTAAAAATCGCACAGGTGATCAATTACCACCAAAAGAAAGCTCAATTTGTGAGGAAAAAAGGACATAAATTTAATTTAGGTACAGCGTTGCACGGCCGCGCAATTGTCCGTTAAATTAACACAGTGCCGAATCGCAAAATATGGCCTGGTCAGGAATGGGGTAAAACCTTCCGGTCATAAAGCGGTTAAAAATACACTCATTGAGAATTTTTTTGTCAAAGACATGTAGCTAAATACATTTTGGCCTAAATATATGACAAAATTTGAATATATTGGATATTTTTTAACTGTCAAAGTAGAAAAATATTGTTATTTTTTCAAAATTGTTGCATTTTTTAATTAATATCGCAAAAAATGAAAAGCGCACAGGGGATCAAATACCACCAAAGAAAGCTCTGTTTGTGGGGAAAAAAGGACGTAAATTTTGTTTGGGTACGGGGGTTGCATGACCGCGCAATTGTCAGTTAAAGTCGCACAGTGCCGAATCGCAAAAAGTGGCCTGGACGTAAGACAGCAAAATCCTCCGGTGGTAAAGTGGTTAAAGCTCACCTTCACTGTACTCCTCCACTTCTCCGTTAGTGCATATTAGTGTTTCCAGATATGCTGGAGTATATGACCTCTTCAAAGAAAAAGGGGATGGCCCTGAGCAGCAAATCATCAAGCCAGAACACTATTATGTGAAGGAGGGGAGTATGTCTTTAACTTCACAGAGCTTACACAGAATTCGGATTCCTAGTTCCGAAGGTATGAAAGCTGGACAGTGTAGGAAAGGTGAGTATCAATGGGTAGAAACTTGTTCTTGCAAAAGAAGTTGTCACTTGGCTCTGAACAGGCAAAGTGACAGGGTCTCTTTAAATCTCAGCGTTTAAATGCAAACGTGTTTTATTTTGAATGTATGCCAAAGCAGTCTGAAGATTATTCATTTCTCTTTGGGAATTTACAGTTGGGGATACTTCAGTATGCTAGAAAATCTCTTTGATTTTTGTGAATGACTTTCATTTAATTGAAGTAGTCCTTGTATCACAACAGGGTGAGTAGTGTTTAGGAAACATCACTTGTTTCTTATGCCCTCTTCCTCAGCAATGCTTGGACTTAACATCATTAGTTAAAATCTGGCACTCTACAAACCACGTTATAGAGAAACAATAAAGTTGTGGGTCAGTTTTATAGAAAATAATCCTTCCTCCTAAAAATGCTTTGTGCACTGGTCCAAATCATTTGGTGGAGGGGGGAATATGGTATGGGGTTGTTTTATCAGGGATGGGACTTTGCCCCCTAGTTTCGTTAAAAAGAACTCTTAAGGCTTCAGCATGCCAAGACATTTTGGACATGCTCCCAACTTTGTTGTGGGAACAGTTTGGGGATCGTCCCTTCCTGATCCAACATGACTGCGCCCCAGTGCACAAACCAGGTCCATAAAGACATGGATAAGCGAGTTTGGGGTGGAGAAACTTGACTGGCCTCCACAGAGTCCTAAACTCAACCCGATAGAACACCTTTTGAAAGAATTAGAGCTGGGACTACGAGCCAAGCCTTCTCGTCCACATCAGTTCCTGACCTCTCAAATGTGCTTCTGTAAAAATGGTCCAAAATTCCCATAGACAACCTCCTAAACCTTGTGGCCAGCCGTCCCAGAAGAGTTGAAGCTGTTATAGCTGCAAAGGGTGGGCCAACTCATGTGCGTGTGAAGGCAGGCGTCCCAATACATTTGGTAATATAGTGTACCTCTGCTAACTTTGCACATTTTTTTCCCACTCTTCTTTGCAGAACTGCTTAAGTTCAGTTAAATTTGATGGTGAACGTTTATGGACTGCAGTCTTCAAGTCATTCCACAGATTTTCAATGGGGTTTAAGTCTGGGCTCTGACTACACCATGCAAGGACATCCACCTTTTTCTCCTTCAACCATTGTGTGGTCATTTTTGCTGTGTGATTTGGGTCATTGTCATCTTGGAAGGTAAACCATTGGCAACTTTCTGGCAGAGAGCAGCAGATTTTCCTCAAGCATTTGACTGCATTTTGCCCCATCCATTTTTCTTTCTATCCTGAAAGGTGCTCCAGTCCCTACTTCAGAGAAACACCCCCATAACAGGATATTATCACCTCCATGCTTTGCTGTTGTAGTGGTGTTATTTGGATGGTTGAGCTTGGATTTCCACGAGACATATCGTTTGGTGTTGAGGCCAAATAATTCGATTTTAGTCTAATCTGACCATAACACCTTTTTCCATGTGGCCTCAGAGCCTTCAAGGTGCATTTTGGCAAAGCTCAGCTGTGACTGCATGTGGCCCTTCTAGAGGAGTCTTTTTTTTTTCCTGTATCCCTCCTATACAAGTCATATTTGTGAAGAATGTGTGATATTGTTGTCACATGCACACAATGAACACCTTTTGTCATAAATTCCTGCAACTGCTTCAGAGTTTCTGTAGGCCTCTTGGTAGCCTCTCTGACCAGTTTCCTCCTGGCTCTTTCATCCAGTTTGGAGCGACGTCCTGATCCAGGGAGGGTTTGTCGTGTACCAAATACCTTCCACGTCCTAAAAATAGACTAACTGTTCTTCTAGGTGTTGATCAATTGATCTCCATTGACCTCCTGACTTTTGCCAGTCCACAACTTTATCTTTTGATAGCGCCTTGCCACCTATAGTTGATTGTTTGCTTCAGTTGCACTACCAGGGACTGAAATGCTCCAGTAAAGCTCCTTTTAATGCTGAGCTAATGAAAATGACCTCAGCTGATCACAGTTGTAAGTCAAATAGCTTTGTTTGCCATTGAGAAGCAATGTTTAGCTTTTCAGACACTGTAGTAGTTCTCGTAGTCCATGCCAGATTGGGTGGCTATTTACACAATTAGCATTTAGGAAGTAAAGTGTTTGAACTGTATTTTTTTAAACTAGATAGGTTGTGAGAACTCCTCAGTGTGATAGAACAAGTCCAGCTGAAGGAGACTAAGGCCTGGTTCACATCTGTGTAGTGCATTTCACGTGCTCTTTACAAGTGTTTTAGGTGGATTATCTATAAACTCTATATGACATGCAGGCAGGTGCCTACAAGAGGGTTAAAATGTCTTCCTGTGTGAGTACTTGTTTTTCCTGTCTGTGCTCATGCTCTTACGTTAATTGGGACAACCAGATGCTAAATGTTACAATGTCTTGATTTTGTCAATAGGTTGACTTGGGAGTGGGAGGTAACCAAGCTGTAGGGGTTAATGTTTTTTCCTGCCATTTCAGCAAGGTTACTTCCCCCTACAGGTCAACCAACATAAGAGGGGCTCACTCCAAGCCCCTTGAGGGTAAGCCTCCTGAAAGACTGCCAAAATGTAGCCTGTTACTCTTGATAAAGTGATCGCCCCTTTTGGGGGATGATGGGAGCCCAGTCAGGGTTTCTTGTGGGGACATTGAGTCTGGGTGCCCTCATGGACTTGTAGCTGCTAACTATGGACTTAATTCATTTATGGATTGCTGCCAAACATGGACTCTAAGGGACTTATATTACCTCTTGTGGATTATTGCCTAAAGGGACTCTTGCCCTAAAAGGGATTGCTTTATGGACTTGCCTTCTGCCTAAGGTACATGCAGTTTATGGGGCACTAGAAGAGATTTCTATAGAAACTGTGTTGAATATGTCATTTGAGAACTCTACTGTTATCAGCAACTACCTCAGTAAAGGATATTGCTTATTTACTTGTTTGCCTGGTCTGAAGTCTCTTAACCACTTGCCGCCCGTATAACTTATACGGCAGCAAGTTGGCACCTAGTATGTAATCTGACACTTCTGGGTCTGGGGACATTGGTGGCCCACTTCTGCTGTGATTATACACAGAGGGAGCTCTTCAGCTGATACCGTGGACTTGATGTCCGCCAGCAACTGCAGATCATCCACGACAGAGGCCAAAAGCCGGTCTGCCTATGTAAACAAGGCAGATCGCCATTCTGTCAGTTGGGAAGGCAAGAATCCTGTGTTCCTGTAAAGCAAATCTTCTCCAAACTTCCAGAACCAGTGGGGAGGTACCAAAGACCTGCCCTCCAGCCTCACCCAGAGTAACCTGACTCAACTACAGACAACCTACAGTAACCTGACACAACTACCATAAGTCAACAAAAATAAATTTGCCTACACTAGTTGCACACTAGAGGGTGCTACACTGGTCAGACCTGGAGTTGGTGGTGACTAGTGGAAAGAGGTCTACTCTACTGACAGCAAGCAGAGGGTTCCTAAAATGAAGTACACACCAGGCCTCACAAGTGAGAAACTACAAACTGGGGGAGAAGCCAGTGATTTGGATCAAGGATACGATGTTGTGGAGTTATGAACCCATCACCTGTACTGTATACATAATGAGCGGACAAGAAGGTGGGTATATGTGGGCTTGTGGTAGATAAAACACCTACAATGTCTGTTGAAGTCCAGGCAAAGCAGATCAAATGCAGCTAGTTCTTGTCAAAGGCTATATTTTTCATTTAAATACAATTGTATTCATTGAAATGGAAAATGCAGTATTTGACTGTTATGTCTGTTGACATAAAACTACTGTGTTTCCCCAAAAAACAGACTGGGTCTTAAATTAATTTTGGCTACAAAAAACATACTAAGGCTTATTTTCAGGGGATGTCTTATTATTTACGGCAGCCTTTGTCAACCAGCGTGCCGTGGCACCCTGGTGTGCCTCCTGGGTTCTTCAGGGGTGCCTTGACAAAATGCCTAAAAATTGTAACAAATTGCCACAGGTTTTTACTTTGCAGCATTACAAGCCTGGGGGCCATGTGGGTCAAGACACTGGCATCCTGACAAACTTGGGCACTGTGCAGGTCAAGACACTGGAACCCTGAAAACCAATGAGATCACTGGTTGATAAGAAGAACCATGGGTGTTTGCACAGGATCCTAGTTTACTTTTCCCCTCTCCATCAGCACTGGGGTCACATTGGCAAGTAGAAGAAGACAAACGCTAGAATACTATTCAGTACCAGTTTGCAACTGTGGAGGAATAAATCACTTCTAATGTGGATGGCCCATGTGTATGGATGTTGCTGCTATACGTAAAACTATTTGTTTAGTTTTTTTTAACATTTTAGAATGGGGTGCCTGGAGATCATGCAGAATTTTAAAAGGGTGCCGCAACTGAAAAAAAGGTTGCGAAATACTGATTTACGGTAATTACAATGACGATCTTAAAGTGGGTGTAACCCTAAAAAAAAAAAATATATATATATATATATATCCTTATTCTTTAAAGCAGGGGTGTCTAACTAAATTTTATTGTTGGCCGCATCACCAGTATGGTCGCCCTCAGAGGGCCAGTTCTATCTGTAGCCCACCACTATCAGAAGTCAAGAGCCCCCCACCCTCCCTTACATCACAATGCAACCCTTTACCATGTGCTGCTGCTGGGAAAAAGCAGGAGGCGGAGCTGGGAAGCAGCAACTGAAGGGTCTGGAGGAGGGCTGGAGTCAGCTGCCGTAGTCTGCTGAATGCTGAGACCAGTGGAGGCGGAGGAGGAGTTGTGTCCTACCCTCTGCTGCCAATTGCTGAGTTGGGGGGGTCCTCTCGGCAGCTGCAGGGGGAAGCGCAGGATCTGGCAGAAGAGTTCTGTCCTCTCTTCTGCTGTCTGCTGAGACAAAGTGGGGGCAGAGATGAGGGAGATGCAGCAGCCGCAGGAGAGGTGCAAGGGTCACATGAAATGGCCTGGGGGGCCGGATTCGGCCCGCAGGTCTTGTGTTTGACATCTGTGCTTTAAAGCATGATAGACAGCACAGTGCTTGTGCTGCCTTTTACCCCTCTCTATGTTCTAAAAAACCTGGAATAAAACAGTAAAATGTTTGTGTTCCCTGTCTTCTCTCCTGCTCTCCCCCTGTCAGCTCAGGAGTCAGCATTATGACATTCTGTAATCCCAATAATAAACCTTGGTTAAAGTCATTGTAAAATGATGTAATCCGTTTTGTAAAAGATCATATAATGTGCAGTGCGTCTCTTTTTGTAACTTTATTGTGGAAAATGCCTTATTTAACTGCTTGCCGACCGCCCACAGTAATATTACTGCGGAGTGCAGCTCCCCTGGGTCGAGTCACATGGTACTATGTGACTGGAGGGGAAGCGGTTTCGTTGGCGCGCTCCCGCTGTGTTTAGATACAGTAGGGGTCGAGCTGGGGGAGGAGAGGCGGCAATTGCCGCCTTCCTCCCCCGATTGTCCGGGAAACAGAGAGAAGACCCGCCTGCTTATGTAAACAAAGCAGGCGGATCTTCTCACTGACAGGTGGGGACAGATCAGCAGTTTCAGCATAGCTGATCTCTGTCACACAACCCCCCCCCCTCCCCACACACACACACACATGTCAGTAAGCATTAGGCATACTTTTAACCCCTTGATCACCCACATAGTTAACCCCTTCCCTGCCAGTGTCATTTTTACAGTAACAGTGCATATTTTTAGCACTGATTACTGTAGTAATGTCACTGGTCCCCCCAAAAGTGTAAAAAATGTCAGTTAGGGGTCCGATCTGTCTGCCGCAATGTCGCAGTCCCGCAAATAAATTGCAGATCGCCGCCATTACTAGTAAAAATAAAAAATGACCTAAATCTTTCCCGTAGTTAGTAGATGCAATAACTTTTGCGCAAACCAATCAAAATATGCTTATTGCGATTTTTTTTCCAAAAATATGTAACAGAAAACAAATTGGCCTATAATGTTAAAAAATTTAGATTTTTTAATTTTTTTTTTTTTTGAGAATGTCATATAGCAGAATGTGAAAAATATTGTTTTTTTTTTTCAACATTGTCGCTATTTTCTTTAAAAATTGCAGAGGTGATCAAATACCACCAAAAGAAAGCTCTATTTGTGGGAAAAAAAAGAATGTAAATTTCGTTTTGGTACAGCGTCGCACAACCGCGCAATTGTCGGTTAAAGTAACGCAGTGCTGAATCACAAAATAGGCCCTGGTCAGAAAGGGGGAAAATCCTTCCAGGGCAAAATTGGTTAAATCACCACTCAGTGCTCACGTGACCCACCAGAGCTCTTCTTTCCTGCTCTGAATACTGCAGAGGGAGAAGCCGAGATCCCTGCTGATGTCAGCCCCGCTCCGAGCACTGCAGAGCTGGGGGGAGAGGAGAATATCTCTGGTGGGTCATGTGAGCGCCCAGCGGCGCTGTAAATAAGGTATTTTCTACAATAAAGTTACATAGGAGACACACTGCACATTATGTAATCTTTTTACGAAATGCATTACATGTTTTTACAAGGACTTTAACTAGGGCTTATATTGCAGCCATTCCCTAAGATCACACTAGGTCTTATTTTCGGGGTAGGGGTTATTATTGAGGAAACACTATATCTATGACCTGGCTTTTCCCCTTTAGATCCTACGTCTATGGGTATGCCGAACCTGCTATAAGAAGGTCAAATGCATGTCAGAAGGAGGCCAATGCACCTGTGAATTTCCAGATGATCTCAAAATGTCTGAAAATGATGTAAACTGATGGCGGTTGACACAAGACCTTATAGGTTTCTTTCAGGGGACTGAATTTCAACCATTTGTGGAGACATCTAAGATCATATCTCCAGAGTACAACTGCAAGGTTACATATATTGATTTTTCTGTTTTCCTTTATGATATATATAGGAAATTCTT
The DNA here is from genome assembly GCF_965119305.1 of Pelophylax lessonae. NCBI lineage: Eukaryota > Metazoa > Chordata > Amphibia > Anura > Ranidae > Pelophylax > Pelophylax lessonae. Next base: position 154,189,628 of record NC_138778.1, on the reverse strand, counting down.
TGCTGCAGATTTCAAATTCAAATGTGTGACACAAATGTACATTAGTATACTCATCCTCAATTGATTATTATTGTTATGCATGTTTATTTTTAATGCTCTCGTACATCTTCTATGTATTGTTCCTAATCCGCTGCAGTTTATTTCTGATAACTTTACCCCATCCTGTGTTTCTTTTGTGTATGGCACGCATTTGTATTTCCAGCCGTCATAGACAAGTGGCCATTTAGCGTTGTCATAGCGACGATGTGCTTACAGCTTTTTTTGCAATCGAGCAGGAGGTGGGAATTGGCTTTGTTGGTATTTCATCATTTCAGCTGCGGCATGCCGTGGTCTTACATGATGTTTAGTGTATGTCAATAATTATTAGTAGACTTCCATGTCACCCGTGAGGTGATTCCTTCGCCTGACTGGAAACCTAGGATTCAATTGCATCACAGTATCACTAATTTAACCCCCTTCCTGACCAGGGCCTATTTTGCGATTCGGCACTGCTTGAATTTAAGGGACAATTGCGCAGTCATGCGACGCTGTACCCAAACTAATTTGACGTCCTTTTTTTCCCACAAACAGAGCTTTCTTTTGGTGGTATTTGATCACCTGTGCGATTTTTTGATCATGTGCTATAAACAAAAAAGAGCGACAATTTTGCAAAAATAACAATATTTTTCATATTTTTTAATATGAAATAATCACATTTTTTAACATTTTTGGCCAATTTGTTTTATGCTACATATGTTTGGTAAACAAAATCGCAAAAAGCGTATTTTGGTTGGTTTGCGCAAAAGTTATAGCGTTTACTAACAAAGGGAAAGATTTTTGTCATTTTTTGTTGTTTTTTTTTTTTAACGTGTAATGGCGGCGATCTGCGATTTTTTTTTTTTGCGGGACTGCGACATTGCGGCGGACAGATTGGACCCTTGACTGATATTTTTGACACTTTTGGGGTTACCAGTGACATTACTACAGTAATCAGTGCTATACATATGCAGTTACTGTAAAAATGACACTGTTGAGAGGGAGGGGTTAAGTGTGTCCCTAGGGGCATGATTCTAACTGTGATTGGATGTGGCTTGTTGTGTAAGAACAGAGATCAAAGGTCTTACATAGCAGAACTGTATGATCTCCATTCTTACACAGGGAAGAATGACAGTCGGCTTTGTTTACATTAGCCGCCTGCCTTTCTCCCGGTGTAACGGACGATCGCGAGTGCACACGCCCGGGGGGGTCCGTGACCGAGCGGGAGTGCGCCTTCGGCGGAGCACGCTCACTCCCTAGAGCCTCACAGGCTAGCGGCGTAGTCCTACGTCGCTTTGCCTGTGAGGGGCTGACCGCCGCAGTAAATAGTCGTGCGGCAGTCGGCAAGTGGTTAAAGGTTATTGAAATAGTAACCAAAATTCCCTGACCTAGCTAATATTTACCTTTTGGTACAAATTAATCATTTTTTAAAATGCCAATATATACAACATTATACAGTATATGTGCTTTATTTGCAGCACGTACTTAGAGCTAGACAACCCTCCCACCTTGGAACACTCATTCCATATTCTATCCTGCAGGCTGGGTCTAGCCATAGCCTGTCCTTAGCTTCACACATGTGCCTGGGAAAGGCATAGGCCTGGATCCCTACACCCGGAATATCTACGCTGGATGTAATATGGATTGAGGGGAGATTGAAGCCCCAAAAATGGGGCCCCTTTATCTGCTGTGTAGGATTGGCCTCTAAAACATCTGTATATCCGCAGCTACATTTTTTATTAGAAGGGCAATAAGGAATGGGCTATGGAATTTGAGTTAGGATTTGTGTTCTATCATTACTGGTATTGTCTTGTTTTAGTGATAATATCTTTTTGAGTCTAGTTTCCCACCTATAAACACCATCTAAAAAAGCTTTGAATGGAAAATTTTAATCCAACAGATCATCCACGAACTTCGCTTAGCAAGGTAACTATTATCAGATTTGGATGAAAATACCGATTTAGTGTCTGGTCTCTATAGATGTTTTATGGTTGTCCATTATAAACACCACTTCTGACGCTTCATCTGGAGATATCCAGATGATGTGGAGTGTAGTTTCTTTGGGCAGAGGTCTGTTTTTTGAGTACTATAAGGTGCCATTGACCACTCTATAATTTGAGAGTCCAATTCCTCTGTTAAGGAGATTTGCCTATATCATGGTGGTATCATGTGGATCTATTTTATCACAATAAAGCTGGAGCGGGGTTTCTACTTTCTAAAATCTATATCTTATGGACTTCTTATATGGATTTATTTATTGATTATTAAGCACTGCGTACCACCTGTATATATGTTTTAATTTGGAATCAACAAATTGATGCTGGCTGCTACTTTATTGCTGTTTATATGTCCTGGCGTGGATATTTCATCTGTATATTGAATACTGCACTTTACTGCACTATAAATAGCAACTTGTATTTGACAAGTAAGTTAACATTACATGGTTTTAACCAATTTCCTGAAATGGACGTACCTGCACATCTTTGAGTTTCAGTGGTTATCCTGGGGCCATGGGTGCGGAGTGCAGCTTAATATCAATCTTTTCTGAGCAGCTCAATAACCGCTCGATCATTTATATGCAGTGGAAGGGGATCCCCCCCTTGCCGGCTTTCCCAGGCTCTCCTGTCCCACCGAGTAGCCCGGGATTGAAGACAATGCTTCCACTGGCTTACCAAAGAGATGACCGAGGACTGGAACTTCCGTGATCATCTCTATCGTCTAAGAAACCAGCAGCAACAAGTATTTTGTCACTTCCGTTTTTGGCCTAATGTAATCAGACCTGTTAAAGCATCTGATCAAACCGATCTTGATTTGATCAGATGCTTTTAAGGGCAGAGGAGAGATCTGAGGTCTAATAAAAGCCAGATCTCTCGGTAAAGAGGAACTGTCATGGCCCATGTTTTCACAAGGAATATTGTTCATCCTATGTGATAGCAATAAAGTTGATCAAAACATTTTTTTTAAAGAGACATTGCAAGAAAAAATGGAAATAAAATAAATAATGCAATTTAAAAAAAATGTAATCTTCTGTCTAGAGTTATCTCTGTAATCCCTGGTGTCCATGGTTTGTATCTGTTGTTTAAGGGTACTACTCCACAGTGTGTTGGGAACAGTAAAGTGTAAGTCCACCCTAACACTAAAATCCCTGCATCTACGATCTAAGACTAACCTATCTAACCCTGTAAAGAAGAAATCAGTGTACTTACCTTTTTTGAAGCCGCTCTGGTCCGGTCTCCAGCGGGGGAAGCTCTCCAGAGGACACGGCTGACAACGGCTGTGAAATGAATGTGAAATTATGTCACCTATAGAGTTACTATGGGGCTTCCGTTCTCAGGTGTGTCCTCTGCACCCGCCTCCACAGCGAAGCTGCAGCTGACAGCTCAGCGTGGGATCGAGTCGGATCAGCTTCAAAAAAGGTATGTATACTGATTTTTTTCTTTACAGGGCAAGATAGGTTTGTGTTAGATCGTGGATATCTGTAGATGGAGCATTTTTAACGTTAGGGTGGACTTCTCCTTTAAGGAAACAAACCACAGCCAAACGTGGGGTTAAAGATTTTCCTAGATTCATCCTTTATGCTTTAGTGTGGATTTATTGCAGGTATAGATATTGGTGAACAACAAAGGCAAGGCAGGTGTTGGGTTATAATATTGAATTATGTATGTGTATTGGCCTATGTATTGCACGGCACTGGCTAGCAGGATTATGGTCAGTTTATGTGTCATCTATGTGTAAGTATTGGCTCCCACTGCTTTCAATAACAGCCAGTGAGTAGGGAGAAGAGGACACACCAAGTAGACTTGGAGCAAGCACGCACAAGCAGCAGTGGGGAGGAGCCAGGCGTGCCAGAAGGGGATCTAAAAGGGGAGGATCAGGGCTGCTCTGTGCAAAACCATTGCACAGAGCAGGTAAGTATAACATGTTTGTTATTTAAAAAAAAAAAATAAAAATAAAAGCTGAACCTTTATTATCACTTTAAAGAGGTTGTAAACTCGTTTAACTTTTTTTTTTACAACCTGAAAGACAAAGTCTTGCATCGTATGCATCGCATACTAGCTCATTATGAAATACTTACCTTACAACGAGCCCCCGCCGTGCCGCTCACTCACCTGTATGACGGGCGACATGTTCAGTGGCCCGTCTTCCGGGATCGCGACATCCGGCCATCTGATTGGCCGGAGCCGCGGTGACGTCACTCCCGCGCACGTGCGCGGGAGCCGACGGTCACGGCACGGGACTCTGAAGGAACGGCACCAGCGGCCGTTCCTTCAGAGCTCATGCGCCAGTGACGTCACTGGCTGCATGTAAGGTAAATATTTCCTAAACGGTACCTGTTTAGGAGATATTTACAGTACCTATAGGTAAGCCTACCTATAGGTAAAAGTTACAGAGGAGGGTTTACTTCCTCTTAAGTGAATTTATATTTGTATAATGCAATTTAATTGTCCAGTAGCCATGGCATGTTGGCAAGTCTAAAATGCATACTGCAAAATATAATTTTTTATCATAGCATTCCCAGTAGTCTGTTGGGAGGTTTAAAGTGTTATATAAGCAATTATATTTTTTATACCGCTGTTAACAGGGATGGCATCACAAAAAGGGCAAGCCAGGGTAATGACCAGGCACATTTTTTTCCCAAAGCAATGCACTGCAAGCTGCTGGCAAAAGAGGCCCTATTCTCTCTGATGTGGTTTTACGAATTTGTTTAGATGACTGTTGTAGTCTGAAGGCCCGTACACACGTACCGATCGTCGGCATACAAACGTCGGCGGACGAAAGATCTGCCGATTGTACGCGTGTTAGTATGGTGCCTCCGACAGATGTCTGCGCACAATCCGCGGACAAAAGTCTTTCTTGCAAACATGAAAATTTTTGTCTGCGGACACCAGAACGGACGATTGTTTGCCTGTCAGTACAGAATTCGGCCGACAGACCGCAGATTTGCAAGACTGGGCATGCTCAGAAAATTAAAAACACAGGGAAAGTTAACCATTACATGACATCACTTCTGCAGTCAGCTGAAGTCTGCAGACAAAATTCTTGTGCTGTCCTTGTGCTGTCTTTGCACTTTTCAACAGACACCGACATCCCGGGGAGAAAAGACGAACATTTGTATGCCGACCATCGGTACGTGTGTACGGGGCTTGAGACTGAAGCCAGTCTGGGGAAGCAGCCTTCAGTAATGTGAGTTCTGTGCTAAGCAAGTCAGGGATAGGATGCTAACACTGCAAGTGGTGCAGTAGGCATTTTACTATCTGTAAACTGCCCCCAAATCCCTGACACCAATGAAAAAGGAGTAGCTTTGTGCCATGTTACTGCCAAAATGCTCTTTGGATTGCATCACATCCTCAAATCTGTAAAAAAAGAAAAAAAAAAATATATATATATATATATATATATATACATGAATACAAACTGAAGAACCACTAGCTGCCAAAAAAAAAAAAAAAATCGGATGCAAATTTACTAAATGCCAGGAGTAATATGACCATAAATAGCAATGGATATCAGAGATAATAGAAGAACAAAATAGACAAGTAGGGGGTACACCACATTTCTCAACCGCAAGTCAAAGCTGGGAGGCCCTTTTTTCAAGTCAATGGAAGCATTAAAACGTAAAACATGAGTGTCACGGCAGTAGAGAATGCCACCACGGCCAACATTTAAATCAACACCTGGGAACAAAATGTTAAACACAAAAAAAAATCTAAATGTTGCAGAAATGTCATGATATTTTTCAGCCTGATTTTGTTACAGTATGCTGTGGTAGATTGTTCCATTTAGAATTATATTGTGCATGTCAAGCAGTTAGGGGCATATATGACAATTTGGTTTGGCAATTGCTGAGTGGCAAATTTAATTTAAACAATTTTTTTTTTACTATACCTAGGATTTAGATTTTCTCCATTGTAAAGTGGTGTGTATTACACAGCATACTAATTATGTTTTTATTAAAAATAATAAATAGTAAGCATAAAAATGTGAAGGCATGCTCTTTCGCCAAGCAAAATATAGCATGCTCCACATAACATAAGGATTTTTCTGTGACATTTCCCATAATGCTGAAAGTATAGATGTTAGAACCTTTTCTGCACAGTGTGCATATTGTCGGTACATTGTGACAGATGCAGTAAAATGTAAAATGGTTTGCGTAAATTCTTAAAATAACATTAAGATAAGATCAGGTCAGGTCAGGTTGGTAAGGATGGCAATTAGCACGATGCGTTCCATTATGTAAGCATTTGACACTCACACAGTGTCGCTCAATTCATCCAATGTTTTTTTTTGGGTCTGGAGATTATTCTGGGAAAGAGAAAATGTTTCTTCTCATTTCATTATTTATTTTTTAAAGTGTGTGTGTGTATTGTAGCGGGGTTCGTTACACAGAGAGACAGCCGAGGAGTGGTTGAAAACAACAGTCTATGGTTTATTCTTCCCATTTTCTTCAAACATTTGCAAGCATCCAAAACAGCATAATTCAAAAACAAACATAAAATAATCCCTGGCCACTTGGGGAGTCTACCTTCACACACAGGAACCTACCTATGGTGTCTGTCCCAACCTACTGCTGGGCAGACACTGCTGGTCATACAGCAGAAAACCAACAGTCTTTGTTTTCTTTCCACCCAGAAAGAATCCACACTTCACCTTCAGAAGTGTTTCAGCTGACTGCTCTGCTCTCCTCACTGCTCTCAGCTCCAGGAGGCATTAAACTCACTGCTCTCCTCACTGCTCTCAGCTCCAGGAGGCATTCCAAAAAACAGTCACCCTCTGGATAACTTATATAGAGGCCTTAATTGCCTCATCCTGAACAGCTGAAGCTTTTTCAACGTCCTTACACCTTTCTGGCTACCTCTGCAGCCGACACCCTATAGTGATTGGTGAATTGTCTACACAAGGCAGAAATGTATCTCCCGTCTGTGACAACACCCACAGATTTAACTGACTTCCTGTCACAATATATATATATATATATATATATATATATATATATATAAATACATATAATAAATACAGTTAAAAAAAGAATATATATATATATATATATATATATACTGTATATATGAGATGTGACAATTTAATTTCTGGAATGCATGTGGTGTAGCACTATTGTGGTGGGTTGCACAGCCATTCGCACTTGAGCTTTACATGTGCTCACTTGCACTCGCCTGGGTCGCAGGCCAGTTGACTTTACGTGGTAGTAGTAGAAATAACACGTGGGTTAGTTGTGCTGTTGGCGAAAATAAGTGACATGAATCTGGATTAAGCATGTTAACATTCAATTTTGTGTGAAAATTGGCAAAAGCACGAGAGAAACTTTAGCTCTGTTACAAAAGGTTTATGGTGAACATTCCATGAAGAAATCAAGTGTTTTTGAATGGCATAGGCAGTTTAAGGAGGAGAGGGAAGGTGTCCATGATGACGCAAGAAGTGGGCAGACAAAAACACAAAGGGCAGATGCAAATGTGGACAGAGTGTGAACCCCCTACGCTCCTGCTGTTGTGTTTTTTTTTTTTTTGATCACAAGAGGATAGTCCACTAAGAGTTCATAGAACATGGTACAACTGTCAACCAACTTTGAAATTCTGAAAAGGTTATGAGGAAAAGACATGAACTCCGGCCTGACAAGTGGATTCTCCACCATGACAATGCTCCTGCACAAACATTTTTTTCAGTCCATTCCAGGAACTGAAAAAAAGGAAAAAAGTAATACGCTACTAAGCAGCAAGCTCCTAATGAAATAATATGTTGCATATACCGGTAATAATATAAAATAGTTTTTATCGCAGATATCAATATCCATAAAGTGCACAGAATTGTGCAAAAAATGCAAAATAGAAAATGTGCAAAGAAAACTTCAAATAAAGTCCAAATATGTGCAATATAAATAAATATGCAGTGTGACAATAGTCTGATAGTGAGGCTTGGTTTACTCAACCACTCCCTGCAAGTGTATTCAATACCTGCGGTTGATTGAGGCATGTAACGCATGCTGCTGGCCACGCTACAGACACTTCCTGGTTACTGGTAAGAGGAACAGATTGTACAATCGGATCTAATTAAATACTCTACTTCTATAAAAGCGCAATGGATGGACACATACTCACACCCCAGTTGAAGTCTAAGAGGACGAAACGCGTTGGATTTATTGAGTTTGCTCCATGACATTGTGCCAATTGGCTTTTTTTATGATCACACTACTTTGTACCATTATCGCCTACTAACTACTCAAAGAACGTAAGTTTTCTAATTTTTAATAAAGTCTATCTCTGATGGTTTTACAATGGAGAGTCCCACTGTCAGAATACAATGTCTCAGTGGTAAGGATTCCTCTATCTACCTTGTTTGTGTAGATGGTGGAATCAATTTTTTTTTTTTGTTCAGCCCATTGGCTGAACAAAAGAAAACCCAAAAAACCATCTGAGGCAAGTGTATGATTCTACAGATTTCATGTCCAGCTCTGTTGACACTGATCAGATACAGGACCTGACTGTAGTGACTCACAATCAAAACGTGGCCTGAGATAGTTCATATTGTCAGGAAAAAAAAATCAGTAATGTTAGAAGCCTATTTGGAGAAGTTGATTGTCAGTTATCAAAAGGACTGAACTCATTTTATTTATTGCTGATAGTCACATCTGCAGATAATCTGATTCTCCATGAGTCCTATTGCTGATACTGATGACAAGCAGACCTGCCTGATTTAGTCTCATTTTAACACTTGACACTTGTACACTCTTTGGGGATTGCTAAGTGTTTTGCTAAGTGTGCTGCCAATTCAACCTCCTAATTAATAGTTGCCAGTCAAGTGCCGAGTGTGTATTTTTATTGCACTCCTTTGAAATAGCACTTACGTAAATAGGTTTTATTGATGACACTGATCTTAAGATAAATTAAAATCACACTTAGGAGGAGAAGAGGAATCCAAGAGAATAGACAGCGTAGAAAAATTCAATTGGAAGCATCCAAGCACACTGGTCATTTCCTGGAGATCTCATTTAAAGCCGTGGATTTTGGAAATGTAACTTCCGCTTTTTCCATAAGGTTCCATGATCCTTGAGTCCTGGATACATTTGCATGACAATAAGAGAGAAAAACAAGGTGGTTGATAAACCCTAACAAACAGGACCCATGTCTTGGATCTTCCCTTGGGTGCACCGAGTCCCTATATGTGTGTCCTTGTAATAATGATGAAGATATAATTCTTATACTATCAAATTGTTTAACAAGAAAGGAGTGCTTGGAGAGGTTCTCAAAGGCACCACATCCCAAATATAGTATACAGCAGAGGTGGGGGACTCGAGTCACATGACTTGACTTAAGTCAGACTTAAGTCACCAGTTTGAGGACTTGAGACTTGCTTGACTAAAATTAATAAAAGACTTGACTTGACTTCGACTTGGTATTCATGACTTGAGACTTGACTTTGACTTGAGACATATGACTCGAATTGACTTTACTTTTTTAAGTTATTAAATATTTGCATTTTCTCAAGATGTGTTAAAGCAAAATTAATGTACCTGTTATGTTTCTGACACCACAGTCACTTAAAACACCTCAGTGTGTTCTGATTTTTAGGACACTGGCTGTTTAACAATGGAAATATTTAACATGTTTTTAGTGACTGTGGTGTTGAAACATGACCGGACGAAGGATTTTGAGCTGTTGGGCATTCAAAGTGTTTCTTTAATATGCCAAGAAAAAAGCACTAAGCTGTTTTGTTAATGTTGAAAATAAAACAAAACCTTTCCTGACCTCTGACTGATTTGAAGGTGAAAATTGGGGTAGATCAGTATTTTGACTTGATTTGCGAATTGACCAAAATAAATGACTTGACTTGACTTGCTTGACTTCTAGCAGGGACTCGACTTGACTTGCTTGCTTTTCGCCACAGTAACTTGGGACTTGCTTGAGACTTGAAGGTTAAGACTTGAGACTTGCACATGTGTGACTAAACCCCCGTACACACGCATCGATTATTGGCCGGGAATTTTCGGCCAACGTCCGATCGGCCGTTTTTCGGCTTGTTAGTATGATGCTTCTGACAACCGACTCTGACTTTTCAGCCGAAAAAAATCTGGTGTGCAGGCTATTAAATTTTTGTTGGCCGTCAACACAACGGCCGATTTTCCGTCAGTCAGTACAGATTTCGGCAGACAAAAATCTGATGAGCAAGTCTGGGCATACTCAGAGAAGAAAAAACACACGGAAAGTAAACCAGCACATGACATCACTTCAGAAGTAGATTTTTGTTGGCCGAGAAAATTCGTGTGCAGTCTAGGCACATTCCAACCAACAAAACACCACTCTGGACAAAAGTCGGACGATCGGTCGGCTGATAATCGTTGCGTGTGTACGAGGCATTACTCCCATGTCTGGTATACAGGAAGCAAGAAATACTCTCAAATTGTATGAGAGCTAGGGATTTTTAAGGTACCAAATAACTATGGTCAAAACATTTTAAATAAGCAGATTTTATTTAAACAGTAATTAAAAAACATAGAAAGACTACATCATTTGAAATTTGCCTTATCAATTCATCAAATATTTGACACGAGATGTTTACAGTGTAATTACAGAGTAGTGATCCTGACATGTTTAACCAAGTGTGGTTTCTTCAGGGGATATAATAATGCTACATCTGAATGAGTAAATAAAAAAAAAAAAAAAAAAATTATAATTATTATACATGACAAAATACATTTTCAAAAACATAAATATATAAGTATATAGAGACAAAGCAAAAAAACAATTTTTTTGCAGAGAGATTCCACAGCATGTTTATAAAAAATCACCATAAAAAAAATATATGTATATATTAAACTTCATGTTCCATTTTTTACACATACATTTAAATATTTTAGAACATTCAGGCGGTCCCAAGGTTACAAACAAGATAGGGTCTGTAGATTTGTTCTTAAGTTGAATTTGTTTGTAAGTCGGAAAAGGTCAGAGTTGTATAAAGTACTCGAAACCCATACTTGAGTAAAAGTACAAGTGCTCGATCAAAAAGTGACTTGAGTAGAAGTGGAAGTGCTCGATCAAAAAGTGACTTAAGTGGAAGAGCTGATCAAAAAGTGACTTGAGTAAAAGTACTAAAGTATTCAACATTTTTTGTACTTAAGTATTGCAAGTAGTTTTTTTAAAAAAATTTGCTAATCAAGTACTAAAAGTAAAAGTACCAGTAGTTTTGAAAAAAAATTGCTACTCAAGTACTAAAAGTAAAAGTACAAGTACTGTGTTATGTAGTTATTAAAGAAAGAAGTCAAAAGCTTGAACATCATATTGTTTTTTATTATTTCAAATGCAGCTTTTATTTATACATACAGTAGCATTTATTTTGGTATGCGCTGATAATACACATATTTTGAGCTTCATGAAACCTGCCATCTACTGTTCTGGCAGTGGTAATTTTTATAATAGTAACGAGTAAATATGCAGCACAAAAAAAAAATATCGGAGTAGAAGTATTGAAATCATCGAAAAAATGTAGTGAAGTAAAAGTGGAAGTAGGAGAAAAATATTCTACTCTAGGAAAGTACAGATACCGCCTTTCGGTACTTAAGTACAGTAGTGAAGTAGTTCTACTTAGTTACTATACATCTCTGGAAAAGGTACATTTTTTAAGTGTAGCTCCAGCTAACAGAATAATTTTTTACGTTTTTTGGATAGCATAGGGAAAGGTTAACACCCCTTTACCGTTTTTCTTTTTTTCTTTTTTTTTTTTTGCCCTCTGTACTCCTGTTCAGAAGATTTCACCTCACTTTCTGTCCCTATGACAACTGGATTTTGAAAATGTTGGGTTGTTGTGGAAACAAGGATTGGTGATAAAGCTTCAGTGGAGACACCTTTTTCCCATGAGAACTCTTACAGGTGTGAATTTCTCTTCCTAGGGACATATTTTCTCACTTCCTGTTGTCTCCCTCCGTTTGTAAGTAGGAGTTATTTGTAAGTCAGATATTTGTAACCCGAGGACTGGCTGTATATCAAATATATATGATATAATATATGACATTATATGAGAACTGTCCAAGAGCTTCTTACCTATTTCTAATAATTAGAGGTTTTCTAAAAAAATTTGATTTATTAATATCCAACTGTTCATTAGGAAGGGATAGCAGGTAAACAACAACTGTCCAACCAGAGATCATGTGAATATGAGATGAACTAAAAAACTATGTATATATATATATATATATATATATATATATATATAAAATAAATTATAAATAAATATTCTAAATATGGATGTTTCACTTTCCAATATATTTATTTCTATTTATTGAAGGAATTAAATAAGACCAATTTGTACCTTGAGTCAGCATGGAGAGGATTACAAGGTCCAAACACTGTAGTGTGGTATCCGTATCTCAGTCTATAGGCTGAATGCACTAGCTTCCCCAGGCATTTAAACACAAAAGGCCCAGCTGGAAATAATATGAGAGTATCAAATTGTTTACTGGAATCCATGGCATAAACCTCTAGAGCATGTCCTTTCTCCAATCAGGTAAACATTAACACGTTTCAGTAGACCTCTTTCTGGGACTTTTTCGCAGCAACCAATATAATCAGAAAGACATAATTATATAAAAAAATATACCTTTTTTTATTCAAAACTTTAAAAAATACACCTCCATGAGGCTTGTATCATCATATCAGAAAAAACATCAAGAACAGAGATTAGTGTCCATAATATGCTCGGTGGTGATACCCAATATCATTAGTAACTGTATAATCCAAATGGTTCATGAACAGTTTTATGTATAGAGGGGAATCTAATGCCGTTTTGAGAAACTGTAAGTTATCTTTATCAGGGATATCTATCACCACCATCCATAAAAATATCTGCTAGTCTCCATATGAGACTGACAAGCCGATCCACATTCTACTGGCCTCCAGACTCTCCATTATGAAACTATGGGAAAAACCCTATCCCCCGAAACGACTCAATGTGATCAATATGATGCAGACTCATCAAGCATATGAACTCCTGACAACAACAGATAGACGCTCGCTGATACGTGAAAGTAACACATGGTCTATATGGTCCGAATGGTATGACATGGTATTAGCCACCCTATGCTGCCTTAATTTATATGCAAAATACTCCACAATCGCTTGGAACTCCTCCGATTGAATGAATCAAGTTAATAGTTTAGTTAAACCCCCTACCCTGTTATATAAATGATGTCAGACTAACCTCTGTACTGCAATTGCACACTACTAATAACAGCCACAATATGGGATAATATGTGAAACAAACAGGGGCTCGTGTTGACACCCCCCGGCACAATTTGATCCTATGTGGGGTGACTGGGGATGTGGTACAACACCCTCCACCTCAAGCATTACGTTTGATACTGCTAATATTTCCCTTATATGGATATTATTTAGCTATGTTATACGACTTCGCCCAGGTATCTCGTTGTACATTGTTCAACTATTGATTACCCTGTATATTTTCTATGTTCAGTTTCTCTTCTGTGAAAAACATTGAATAGAAAAGCCCTCCTCCCAATGGGACACTTCTACAGTCTCCCAACAGGACCACATATCTCTTTAATTCATACGTGTAGATCCCTCTAGGACCAAGCTTATCCAACAGGGCAAAATGAAAATCCCTCCAGAAAATGGAGCATTAACCATAAAAGTTTTCAGATGTGGATTCCTAGAGCAGAGAAGTGTTTCGCTCACCATCATGGAGAGCCCTCCGTGATTTCTGATTATATTGGTTGCCGTGAAAAAGTCCCAGAAAGAAGTTTACTGAAACATGTTTATTCAAATTAAAGGATTGATGGCAACTCTGATCCAACACTGGTGAAATTATAGCTTTGATCAGGTAAACACTTTCTCCTCCTCCGCCTGGCATACAGTGGAGTCACCCAAGCCAGAAAGTTTGTTACTACCCAAGCCAATTGTGTTACTAACCTGATCACCAGTAAAAATAGGGGAAAAAAGTCTAAAAGGAAAGGAATGCAACCAGTTCGTTTAAGGATTGATAAGCTGCAATATATTGAATTTGTGTTTTTGGGTTTAGGTTTGGGTTCCACATTTCTTCAGAATCTGCTTTAAAGATGATAACATCCCATTTCTCTGACTACAGTGTCTGTGACAGCACTGGTTCTTCTCCCAATCAGCATGGTTCTTGTGATCATGTGATCACATGACAGTAAATCATGGTGACCAAAGAGGTTTTTGTTGTGCTGATCATTGTGCTGATCATTCAGCTGCTAGGCTTCACACTTCCCACAGTTCACACACAGGCGGAGAGGGGTGGGAGGAGAAGGAGCAGATCGGCTCTCACCCCTCCCATCCGTGCAAGGGAGAAGGGAGGGGAAACTGTCAGTGTAGGCTCTGGGCTGTATGAGAGAGACACTCTCAGCTCAGAGTCCTGCTGAGGAGGCACTGATGGGCAGCACTGATTGGCGGCATAGACGAACGCTGATAGGTGGCACTGAAGGGCATTGATAGATGAGCACTGATAGGTGGCACTGATAGGCGGCATTGATGAGCACTGATAAGCAGCACTGATGATTAGTGCCCTGATTATCAGTTTAAACGATGTACTGACGGCTCTCCTTTCCTCACACAGATACAGCAAGGGAGAAAAGGACTGCCGATAACTGGCAAGTATGTTTATGTGTGATCAGCTGATCACATGGTAAAGGGCCTCTGTGATTGGTCCTTTACCGGGATCTGTGATCAGCTGTGCCCGAAGGACACAACAGTCACAGAGCACACTGGATTTGCACCTTAGGGGGCATGTAGGAGGCAGGGTTCTGGGAGGGTGTCCATGGACGCCCTCCCAAAACTGGAAGCCAGGGCTCGGAGGGAAAGGGGGGGGGGGTCAGATTTGACTCTCAAAATAAAGAGGACCTTTTGTTCATTTTATTCTTATTTCTACTTCAAGGGATGTTTACATTCCTTATAATAGGAATAAAAGTGATAAAAAAATAGAGGGACAGTGTAAAAGAAAAAAGGAAAATAAATAAGAACATTTTTTTTACAGCGCCCCATCCCTCCGTGCTTGCACGCAGAAGCGAACGCATATGTGAGTAGTATATATGTATATATATGAAATTGCAGCGCTGATAGATGTTAATGAAGATATTAACTGGGCAGTACTTACACCCTAATTAAAGGGAAGTCCGCACATAGTCCAAGATATATATGACCAAATAGATAGTCCTCAGAAATGTTTCCGGTGTCAGCATGTGATGGCTATTTCTGGTTGCGCCGCTGTGATGCTTACCACAGTTACCATGTCTCTGTACTTTCATTTTAACCATTAAATGGGATTAAATGGGATTTGTTTTTATGTGTAGGCTACGTTCACATGTAGGCGTTTTGGGGGCGTTTTTCTGCTCTAGGATCAGCTCTCAAAACGCCCAACAAGACAAAGCCTATTCATTTTAATGGCCCCTGTTCACATCTGAGCGTTTTGACGCCGCGAGCAAAACACCCAACGCTCGAAAAAGTACATGAGCTTCTTTTTCGGCAGATTGCAGACGTTTTCCATTGGTCTCTAGTCAATCTAAAAACGCCTGCACAAAAAACGCCTGTAAAACGCCTGCAAAAACGCACATAAAAACGCCTGAAAAAACGCCCATACAAACGCCTGTAATAGCAACACCAAGATGTGAACGTAGCCTAATACTGGTGTCTCCTCTATTGAATATATGTATGAATACTCGTGTGGAGTGCCTGTGATGAAGCCATGATGACGGGGAATATGTTTTACTGGATATGCCTTTTTGATTTTTAATCCGGTGAGTTTGCACTGCATGTGGGGAAGAAGGAGCTGCACATGTGGTGTTACTTTAGGATACCCATCACTGGTGTGACCTGGTCCCTTGTCCATTATATCTGCTCATCGCATTATCACACTATTGTGGATTCTGTTGTGTTTTTATTCACATGCTGACACCGGAAACATTTCTGAGGACTCTGTATTTGGTCAGTCGTATACATCTTGGACTATGTGCGGACTTCCCTTTAATTAGGGTGTAAGTACTGCCCAGTTAATATCTTCATTAACATCTATCAGCTCTGCAATTTTATATATATATACTTTTTGTAGATGTAGAGAGAGAGAGAGAGAGGGATGAAGGGAGAGAGAGAGAGAGGGGGGGAAGAAAGAGGGATGAAGGGAGGGAGAGAGAGAGAGAGAGAGAGGGATGAAGGGAGAGAGAGAGAGAGGGGGGGGGAAGAAAGAGGGATGAAGGGAGGGAGAGAGAGAGAGAGAGAGAGAGAGAGAGAGAGAGAGAGAGGGGGGGGGGGGGAAAGAAAGAGGGATGAAGGGAGGGAGAGAGAAAGAAAGAGGGATGAAGGGAGAGAGGGAAAGAAAGAGGAATGAAGGGAGAGAGAGAGAGGGAAAGAAAGAGGGATGAAGGGAGGGAGAGAGAGGGGGAAAGAAAGAGGAATGAAGGGAGGGAGAGAGAGAGAGAGAGAGAGAGAGAGAGAGAGAGAGAGGGGGGGGGGAAGAAAGGGGAATGAAGGGAGGGAGAGAGAGAGGGATGAAGGGAGGGAGAGAGGGAAAGAAAGAGAGATGAAGGGAGGGAGAGAGAGAGAGGGAAAGAAAGAGGGATGAAGGGAGAGAGAGAGGGAAAGAAAGCGTGATGAAGGGAGGGAGAGAGAGAGGGAAAGAAAGAGGGATGAAGGGAGGGAGAGAGAGAGAGGGAAAGAAAGAGGGATGAAGGGAGGGAGAGAGAGAGAGAGAGAGGGAAAGAAAGCGGGATGAAGGGAGGGAGAGAGAGAGGGAAAGAAAGAGTAATGAAGGGAGGGAGAGAGGGATGAAGGGAGGGAGAGAGAGAGAGGGAAAGAAAGCGGGATGAAGGGAGGGAGAGAGGGAAAGAAAGAGGGATGAAGGGAGGGAGAGAGAGAGAGAGAGAGGGGGAAAGAAAGAGGGGTGAAGGGAGGGAGAGAGAGAGGGAAAGAAAGTGGGATGAAGGGAGGGAGAGAGAGAGGGATGAAGGGAGGGAGAGAGAGAGGGATGAAGGGAGGGAGAGAGAGAGGGATGAAGGGAGGGAGAGAGGGAAAGAAAGAGAGATGAAGGGAGGGAGAGAGAGAGAGGGAAAGAAAGAGAGATGAAGGGAGGGAGAGAGAGAGAGGGAAAGAAAGAGGGATGAAGGGAGAGAGAGAGGGAAAGAAAGCGTGATGAAGGGAGGGAGAGAGAGAGGGAAAGAAAGAGGGATGAAGGGAGGGAGAGAGAGAGAGGGAAAGAAAGAGGGATGAAGGGAGGGAGAGAGAGAGAGAGGGAAAGAAAGCAGGATGAAGGGAGGAAGAGAGAGAGGGAAAGAGAGTAATGAAGGGAGGGAGAGAGAGAGAGGGAAAGAAAGCGGGGTGAAGGGAGGGAGAGAGGGAAAGAAAGAGGGATGAAGGGAGGGAGAGAGAGAGAGAAGAAGGAGAGAGAGAGAGAAGGTGGAGGAGAGAGAGAGAGAGAAGGTGAAGGAGAGAGAGAAACTCACTGAATGATCAGTTTGTGTCTGCTCTGAGGTCTTCTGTCAGGCAATTTCCCTTCTGCAGCGGCAGCATTGTGAAGATGTAGGGAGGAGTTGGGTGGAGCCAGACCCAGGCACGGAGGACAAGGAAGATCCTCCTTTGTAGTGCATGTTGGGTCCTCTCCTCCTCTGCACGTCACTGGTTGCTAGATGCCATTCGGCTGGCCATCCTAACAACCAGTCTACTGCACACAGATACTACAATAAAAATGCCGCTGGCAATCCACAAATACCAGCTGTGCCGGTAAATTACCGGCTGGGTGGCAACTGGCAACCCTGTGACAGATGGACCGGCCTGATCTCTGGCTTGCACCGGTTCGCAGAACTTGTGAAATATTAGTAACAGGTTCCAGCGAACCAGCTGAATCCCACCACTGGGTGTGTGTAACGTACATAGTGCAGGGGTCAGGTGTGTGTAATGTACATAGTGCAGGGGTCAGGTGTGTGTAATGTACATAGTGCAGGGGTCAGGTGTGTGTGTAATGTACATAGTGCAGGGGCCAGGTGTGTGTAATGTACATAGTGCAGGGGTCAGGCGTGTGTGTAATGTACATAGTGCAGGGGTCAGGTGTTTGTGATGTACATAGTGCTAGGGTTAGGTTTGTGTAATGTACATAGTGCTAGGGTCAGGTGTGTGTGATGTACATAGTGCTAGGGCCAGGTGTGTGTAATGTACATAGTGCTAGGGCCAGGTGTGTGTAATGTACATAGTGCTAGGGTCAGGTGTGTGTAATATATAAAGTGCAGGGTTCAGGTGTGTGTAATGTACATAGTGCAGAGGTCAGATGTTTATGGTCTATAATGTTTATAGTACAGGGGTCAGATGTGCGTTATGTAAATAGTGCAGGGGTCAAGTGTCTAGAATGTATATAATGCAAGGGTCAGGTGTGTGTAATGTTTATAGTGCAGGGGTCAGTAGTGAGTTATGTACATAGTGCAACACTCCCTTAGCTGCCCATTTATCCTTATATTCCCAGCGTACTGTATACTTTGCCCTCCCCTACAAGCAACCCAGATCCCCCAGATATATAACCCTCTGTCCATTCCTTCCACCTATCAGTTACCATGAACACCCCTGTCAGGCCTCCCTGCTAACCCGATAGGATCCAGTCCCAGTACAAGAGGGCTATAGGCATCTGACTGGTTTTTAGTCTTTGTCCTTAGAACATCATAAAACAGAGTTTTAGTTTTAGGTTTACTTTATTAGTTTTTACCAATGTAATCCAGGTCCTACATGAATTTTGCTTACTTTTTTGATGGGTGTGTTTAGGTCAAGGAAGTCAAGTGCTTAGTAACAAAGTAAAACAATGGTCACGATGGTCATTTCTGGTTTTCCTGCTATTAGGCTGGACTTCCATTTTAAACGTTTTAAATGGCAAACAGGTTTTGTTTAAATCAATTACTACTCTTTTGAGGATTTTCAGTAGATTTTCAGATTTTCATAGCAAATGCTTTCGTGACACATAACTCTTCATGTAAAACTCTTGATGGATTTTTACAGCGTTCCAACTCCACAAGCATTATCATGTATCATCGCCATCCAAACTCCCAGCAGTGAATTTTACAAGATAAAACAAATGTGCACCTTCCACAATCCATCCTCATCTTATAGTCTTTCTGCAGTCATTTATCAATTTTGAGGATCCATGTGTAATCATTACGGTACTGACGTACATAGCAGTGCAGAGAGGAACCGTGCTCAGCATTATTCAGATCCATGAAGAGGGCCGTGATAGTAAAAAAAGGAGCCTCCTATAATAATTTTATACAAAAAAAAACTTTTAATAATAAATTACTTTGCTTTAATAAAATGAGAAATAATTTTTACATTTTAAGATAGGATGTTTGAAGTTTGAGGGATGGCTAATATTTATTTATTTTATTGGCTGTATAAATCCTAAAGAAGGGATCTAAGTTGACCTGAAGGCTGGCAAGTAAAACCAATAAGGGTATCACTTCATATTTTCTGCGTTAATTAATGGCTAACACGGTACAATACTCTATTACTACTTTATAAGGTATAGTGTTATCTAAACAAGGAAGAAGTACTAATGTAATATCTCCCCGCATTCATTGGGGACACAGTCTTATACCTCTGGGTATATGCTTCTAATAAGTAGGAAAATTCACTCAGTCAACGACACTAGGCTCGCTATCACACCAGTCCCTCAGATTTAAGTATTCACCTAGTGCTGGTGGTGGCAGCAGAAGTAAGGACTTAATAGGCTGCACTATATAAACTCTAGATGAGGTCTTTGTAGAGGAAGAAAAACACCCAAAGAACATTACATTATGTAAACTAAAAAACTGAATTTGGAGCAGAACTCTGGCCTACAACTTTATATATGAAGGTTTGGGGATTTAGAAAGGAGTAGGATGTACATACATAGTGATATTCTGCTTATATTTCTACCTTTTATATTCACATAGCAATACATGTACACATCTGTGCTTTTGGAACAACCCATGAATGTGGTTTTGCTCTGTGAGTGACATTCCCGTACCTGGACACAGGGCTTCTGCTTTGGGCAGGGAGAGCACCTTCTGGCTAGAGCAATGTGATGCAGGATGGCATCACTTTTCACATATTTTGTCCCATCATAGCCAAGTTTGCACCACTTTAAAAGGTCTGTAGTATAGCAGTTATAGTACCATTATTAGCCACTTTCTGCATATAGGGTGATTTTGGCTCAAGTGCTTTGACATACTCAAGTGCAATGGCCCATTCTGAGTCCATAGTTCTACCCTTTGTAGAAGGTACATAACTATCCCCATGATTCCAGGCGCATTCTTGAGCAAAATGCTCTCCTGAAGATAGGCACACCAAAGCTCCAGGTGCTACTCAGTCTACTCCAATTCGTGGCTCAGGCCTCTGCATTAGTCTTCACGGGGTTTTCCAGTAGTTGTGGGACACAGAACCGTTGCATCTGCTCCACAGCAACAGCCTTTGTGCTGACTAAGGTTGTGAGTACCCCACAGGGGTACTCATTACGGATGTCAGAAAGAAGAAAGATGGGATGCAGGGACTGGCCTGCACACATTGTGTGCAGGGCCATGATGGAGTTGTTCATGGTCCCTTTCAAAACTCTGCAACTGGGTCCTTTGACCTTAGTCTCCACGCCTTTGTGTCTCCCCGTATCTCCTTGAGTACTCCCCATACCTTTTTTTTAAATAGATAGGGAAAGTTTCTGCTGTCATATAGACTGCAGGACACTCAAGACATAAGCAGCAAGAGTTATCACCCCCTAATGAGTTATTGTCTGACTTGTCCATCATGGCAGTATTGTCTCCCAGTGGAGATGAGGAGAGGGAGGAAGAGGAGAATGTGTAAAAACAGAAGAAAAAATGTAAAACCTCTGTGATCTTCTGGGCAGTCACCCTTGATGTCTCCCAACTGAAGGTAACCAGTAAGGTTTTGGTGGAAAAGGGTGCTTTCGTTTTGGAAAGTGTGGGGATAGGTTAGACCCTCTGTCTACTTTTTATTTCAGTCTGTGTGCCTGTGGAGGAGATTCACCTTTCGTTTTGTATTGATGACTTTTTTCATTGTGAATGAAAGTGAGGGGAAATCCAAAGTTTTAGAACTGTCCCCAGAACAAGAAGTGAGGTGAAATCTTCCAATGGGAACATTTGTTTTGGAGACAATGCTATAAGAGGGAAATTACCCTCACTTTAGGAGATTTCCTCTAACTTCTTGTTGCATCTCCTTTAAGCGGAATCCGACTAAGGATATATAAAGCTCACCTGGGGTCCAGATGAATTTTCTATAGTGTAGTATGTTTTAATGATCCAAGTATAAGAACAGCTAAAAAAACAATTAAAATTATTTACATGGATAGCTGCTGGCAACCTGGAGTCGCTCAGCGGCAAGACGCCGGCATCATATATCCAAATTGTTTTTGGATATAGTTGTGTATATTGTAGCGATTCCAGGTCACCATCGGCTATCCATGTAAGTCATTTTAATTGTGTTTTTAATTGTTTTTATACTTGGATCATTAAAACATACTATACTATGGAAAATACATCTGGGCTCCTGGTAAGCTTTATTTATCCTTAGTGGGAGTCCGCTAAAAGGTACCAGTGGAGATGCAATGCTGCCACACTTCCAGAGGGATTTCCATTTATGCTGAAAGGCACATATGCTGCTGTCACGGCAGCCATTGCTTCTGGTGAGTTTGCACTTCCCTTGATGGTGGTGGAAAGCTATCTGGACATGGTTTGAATAATATTCTCATGTTAACTGGATTGGTTACATCAGATCCATTTTCCATCATCTTCTCTACATGTCTTTGAACTTGGTAATGCACAGATCTATTTGGACATTGTTGGAATAGATTTATTGAATTTTTCACGTTTGGTTTATTGAGATTTAATCTAACCATTATAATAGACACTTTTTGGCACTACACTTTATATTTATATGTTGATTTAAGGTTCACTATACTACCTTTGTGTCAGCTACCTCACATTTTATTTAGGCACAGCACAGATTTTGTCACCTATTCATATAAAATACATATACAATGGGGATCGAAAGTTTGGGCACCCCAGGTAAAAAATTGTATTAATGTGCATAAAGAAGCCAAGGAAAGATGGAAAAATCTCCAAAAGGCATCAAATTACAGATTAGACATTCTTATAATATGTCAACAAAAGTTATATTTTATTTCCATCATTGACACTTTCAAAATTACAGAAAACAAAAAAATTGCGTCTGCAAACGTTTGGGCACCCTGCAGAATTTATAGCATGCACTGCCCCCTTTGCAAGGCTGAGACCTGCTACTGTAATGGATTGTTCTCAATCATCATCTGGGAAGACCAGGTGATGTCAATCTCAAAGGTTTTAAATGCCCAGACTCATCTGACCTTGGCCCAACAATCAGCACCATGGGATCTTCTAAGCAGTTGTCTAGAAAACTGAAACTGAAAATAGTTGACGCTCACAAAGCTGGAGAAGGCTATAAGAAGATAGCAAAGCGTTTTCAGATGTCAATATCCTCTGTTTGAAATGTAATTAAGAAATGGCAGTCATCAGGAACAGTGGAAGTTAAAGCAAGATCTGGAAGACCAACAAAAATATCAGACAGAACAGCTTGCAGGATTGTGAGAAAAACAATTCAAAACCCACGTTTGACTGTACGATCCCTCCAAAAAGATCTGGCAGACACTGGAGTTGTGGTACACTATTCCACTATAAAGAGCTATAACTTGTACAAATATGGTCTTCATGGAAGAGTCATCAGAAGAAAACCTCTTCTACGTCCTCACCACAAAAACCAGCATTTGAACTTTGCAAATGAACATATAGACAAGCCTGATGCATTTTGGAAACAAGTTCTGTGGACCGATGAGGTTAGAATTGAACTTTTTGGTCGGAATCAGCAAAGGTACGTTTGGAGAAGAAGGGGCACAGAATTTAATGAAAAGAACCTTTGTCCAACTGTTAAGCATGGGGGTGGATCAATCATGCGTTGGGGTTGTATTGCAGCCAGTGGCACAGGGAACATCTCATGAGTAGAAGGAAAAATGGATTCAATAAAATTTCAGCAAATTTTGGATGGTAACTTGATGCCATCTGTGAAAAAGCTGAAGTTAAAGAGAGGATGGCTTCTACAAATGGATAATGATCCTAAACACACCTCGAAATCCACGGGGGATTACATCAAGAGGTGTAAACTGAAGGTTTTGCCATGGTCTTCACAATCTCCTGACCTCAACATAATTGAAAATCTATGGATAGACCTTAAAAGAGCAGTGCGTGACAGACAGCCCATAAAATCTCAAAGAACAGGAAGACTTTTGTAAGGAAGAATGGGCAAAGATACCTCAAACAAGAATTGAAAGACTCTTGGCTGGCTACAAAAAGCGTTTACAAGCTGTGATACTTGCCAAAGGGGGCAGTACAAGATATTAACTCTGCAGGGTGCCCAAACTTTTGCAGATGCCATTTTTTTGTTTTCTATTATTTTGAAAGTGTAAATGATGGAAATAAAATCTAACTTTTGTTGACATATTATAAGAATGTCTAGTCTGTAATTTGATGCCTTTTGGAGATTTTTCCATCTTTCCTTAGCTTCTTTATGCACATTAATACAAATTTTTACCTGGGGTGCCTAAACTTTCGATCCCCA
Source organism: Pelophylax lessonae (assembly GCF_965119305.1). NCBI lineage: Eukaryota > Metazoa > Chordata > Amphibia > Anura > Ranidae > Pelophylax > Pelophylax lessonae. The sequence goes on along the minus strand of NC_138778.1, from coordinate 154,165,980 downwards.
CTGTAACTGTGTAAATACACAAAAATACCAATTTTATACACTTGTAAAATTTAGAGACAATTGCATACACATTTAAAAATAAAAATTCCCAATACATTGATTCATATAATAAAGGAAAGTCCTTTCCATTGATAAGACCATGTAATAATATTACAATGTACAATCCAAAGCTCCCACAGATTTGGTTAACGTATCAATAGCAGTCCTTTCCAACTGAAAAACACGCACGCTTATACGTCTAACTAAAAATTCACAGAACCTCTGTGTCTCTACCACCATATAATCACTGTGATTTACTGCTTACCAGATAATTTAACCTCATATATTTAGGAGGAATAGTTGCACTTTTCCCAGCTTTACTGCCCTGGGTTCAGCCAGGCAATCATGGTATTTTCTCCAATTCAAAAATATGCCACCTCTAACTCGTCACCCAATCGGGTGCCTATATAATAAAAAAGCACTTTTTTTTAGTTTTCAATTTTTTTTTTTTGAATCCCGCCGGTTAGCAGTGAATTGGGGTTCTTTGGTGGTGGAGCCACAGAAGTTCTGAGAATGTTGAGGTAAGGGTGGAGGTGTGCATGCTTTTTCAGTTGGAATGGACAGCAATTGACTGTTTATCCAAAGCTGTGTGAACTCTAGATTGTATTTCATATTATTATTATTACTATTATTATTTTGTCTTTTCAATTGCAAGGACTCTTTTATAATATGAATCAATGTATTGGGAGATTTTTATTTTATTTTTATTCATGTATGCAATTGTCTTGATATTTTCCAAGTGTATGAAATCGGTATATTGTGCATACACACAGTTTTATGTATTTTATAGTCTGAGAGCCACTATTTTTTGAATTCCTAGTAAGGTGCTAAGTAGCGAATTTTGGGTTATTTGACAATTTTAAGGAGATAAGAGTAAGCTTTCCCCCATATTATATATATAAATTATCCCACAGAGAGACGTGTTTCTAAAAAAACAACATTGTTGGTAGAACCATGACATCATGCTGCCTTGTTTTTTTGAAATTGTCATTGGTTTCATGATTATTTTATAAGCTGAGCAATCCATTTTTGCCAAAGGTTGCAATACCTAATGATTAATAGCTCCATCTTTCAAGAAAATCGAACAATAACAACAGAATGAGGTAGAGGTAGATTAAGGAACATGTCAACCACATGGGAAATCTTGTAGTGATGCCAATTTGTTTGCTGATGCCTACTACCTTCTTTCCTGAAACGTGTAGCGGGTGCCCCGCATCTCCCTGCCAAACTGACCAAGGCTCTCAGGGAGAAACACAGCCTGTCAGCTCCTGCCGGGAATTTCCCCCCTTCCTTTCCTTTTCTTACTGTGCACTGAGTGAGAGGTATATTCACAGACACTTAGTACACTCTCCTGTTTCTCCATTGGCAGAAAGAGTGGGCCAATCCAGGGAGGACTGAAGAACTGCAAGGAACTCTGGGACATGTAGTTCCTAGTACAGGTGGCTCCATTCTAACCCCTGGGAGCAGAGACTATAAGTTCCAGCCTGCTCTGGAAGGAAAGAGAGAGGACTCCATCTTGTCTGCCTGGGACCAGGGCAGACCACCACGGGGGTAGAAAAGGGAGAGACGTGTTCAGAGAGGCTGCTGTGATCCTTGGGGGCCATCATTGTTCCAGCTCAGACGGACCTGCTGTTCAGGATCACATTGGAGACCTTCCACGACTGTTGCCACAGAGAGGGAGACAGCACAATATATGCCAGTCCAGACTGTTGGTTCCTTCAGACTGATCGAGTGCATCCAGCATTTGTTGACCATAGTAGAGGCTCTACATCGCTCCTGTGTGTGTCACAACCATCTCCTGGATTTGATGAGTGGGCTCGTGCCCAAATCATCTCTAAACTACTGAATCAAATAGCTTATAAACACTGCTAGTAGACATCACAACCCGGATTTTCAAGAGGACCTGTTATTTGGTCAGGCCAAACCTCTCTTTGCTGATTACTGACCCAACCCCCCTTTTTTATTATACTTTGAGGATCCCTTGTTCTTATCTGAGCTCCAACACTGCCGGTGAAAATAAAATCAAAGCCTTTTTGGGGTTCCAGACCTGGCCAGCAGGGGGCGGCTGAGGGGGGCTGGGACTGCTTGGTTGGGGCCTGCCAGGGGAGAGTCTCCAGTGGGGCATGGAACCGGCCTCTGCTCAGACACAGTTTACACCATCCATGCTGGGGGGGGGGCTGCGCTCTGTCCTTGTCCTCATCTCGCACTCAGTAGGTCAGCAGCAGGGACTTTTTACTTCTCTTCACCAGGAATCATTTAGGCATGTCTGTGCAGAAACAGTGCAGCCTTTTTACAGGGCATCAGAGTGGCCCAGGGGGCAATTGCCCCCCTGGCCCAGTCCTCCCCTGGCTGAGACGGGTTTAGAGGCAGAGTATCAAATCAAACAGCGGCTCATTCGGGGGTAGTGCTACACATGTAATGCTGCAGATATCATGATTATTCAGCTTGTAGAGGCAGCTAGCCTAATGGATGCTGCCCAAGCAAACTACAAGGAGGCATTTGGCAAAGGAGACGGGAAAGGTGGTTTCTGCCCAAGGGCAGCGGTGTATTCTTTGAAAATAGAGATTTAAAATTCACTAAATAAATAATTTAAACTACAACATACAATAAGAGAGTATGGTTGTGCAGAAAAGCTGCCACAGCAAATTATTTTGCTGAAGTTTCTCCAAATTGAATAAGCCGGTTTTAATTCTGCCGTCTCTCTAACTGTTACGAATGATGCACTTTCTTGCTCTGTATTTCTATACAAATTTAATTGCAGGCCACAGGGAAGCACGATCTTGCTTCTAACCTTCATTTTAATGATGCAAGGATCTTTTTTAATTAAAGGCATTAAGCCTTTCTTCATTTTAAAGGCTTTAAAAGCTTGGATCTCTGAACCATTAAGCCTTCATATAAGTGTAGATGCTTCTCAGGACAACTATTGAATGAAACATAGCAAGCTAGAAACCTTTTTAATAATTTCATGTTAATCTTTTTTTCTGCAAAAAAATGTTTCCATTAACATTTTAGCCAAGTATAATGTATCCTCAGTTTTCCTCTTTGTTTAGTGTTACATTAATTTGATATGGTTAAGAAGATTCCAGGTTTTATTTATTTCAGTGTTATTTTCTTTTATATTTTGTAGTAGCAATAAATTTTGTGATCTCAGGTAATGGTTCTAGAAGAGCAGTGGCTTACTTTTTAAATATGGTGTTTAAAAATATTGTTATTGACGTTTTTATTGCTCATGCTAGTGTATGGCCATGATTTGCCCATGCTTCTACAATATTTGATGAGGTTTGAAAGGAACAGCAATCAAAGATGACCTCCAGGCAGATACAAAAGACACAAATTAATGCAGATCAGTATTTATTTATATGTTAATAAATGTTCTTGAAAATGCAATTAGCACACAGTAAGTGCCTGGATTTGAGTTGATATCAGCCTATTCTAAACCTGTACAGCAGAGCTCAGAATGGGGGAGGGAGAAGAAGCACAAGGAGACAATCAATTTTGCTGCAGTGCAAGGAGCATGCTGAGCGGGTTCATTAAAAGTGATTGACAGATTTATGAATTGCTGTGCTTAACAGCTGGGTTAAAACAGGAGGAGTGGAGGCAACACATTGCTTCCTCACAGCCTGTCAAAGCCTTTTGAAAAGTGGTCCAGCGCATCAAGGGCACGAGCCCTTAAATATTTGCCTGAAATTACAGGTTGCAGTGACCAACAACAGCCACCAGTTATTGCTCACTAATACAACTGCTGAGGGTCTCCAAGACTAGTAAAGTTAAAGGGGTTGTAAAGGTAAACATTTTTTTTTTATCTTAATGCATTCTCTTTATTAGGTAAACTAAACCTTTCAATGCCAGCTCCCCCTGTTCTTCTTAAATACTTACCTAAGCCTAATTCCAATCCAACATTGTGTCCATCTGCAGCAGCGATGCTCTTCTCTGCCTTCTCTCACAAGAGGCTCAGCAGCAGGAGCCACTGGCTCCTGCCACTGTCAATCAAATTCTGTGAGGAGGGAGCAGGGGGCAGCATTGAGCTGCACTGTGTGGGTCAACAGACGGACGCAGTGCAGCTCGGGATTGAGCCTGCACAAATTCTCAAAGAAGAAGAGGAGATAAAACCGCCAATAGGAGGTCCCCAGAAGAGGAGGATCATGGCAGGTAAGTATACAATGTTTGTTATTGTAGAAAACAAATCAACTTTTACAATCACATAAACAATAACTCACCCTAGCTCCACCGCACTGTGGGAAGATAAAGAGCTAAGTGTCGGTGCTCAGGCTGAAAGTCCAAACCAAATGTTATATGAATAGAGCCGACACACGAAAAGGCTTCTTCCAAGTAAAATTCTTTATTCCAACATGGATAGGGGTGACAACATGACAAATGCTGACGCGTTTCGGCTTTACGCCTTCCTCATAGCATGTACATGTACAATAAAATCAAACTTATATAATGTGAAAACTGCTCCTAAAACTAGGGGCGGTACATACTTAATTGCAATTAACATCAATAGATAACACCAGGGGAGAGGTGGTGTGTTCAAGTCGGTCAAGAATCAAGGAAGTTGTCCCATAGGAAAACAAACATTAAGTGCCAGTCCACACTTTTGCGATAACTTTTACAATCACTTTTAAGTGATATTAAAGGCAAAAATTTTTTAAAAAAATTGCAAACATGTTATATTTACCTGCTCTGGTTTTGCACAGAGCAGCCCCGATCCTCCTCCTCTCGGGACCCTCGCCGGTGCTCTTGGCTCCTCCCTCCTGTCAAGCGCCCTCAAAACGAGCAGCTTGCAATGGGGCATCCAAGCTGGCACTCTCCCGAGCCACTGCTCTGTGTGTCCATTCAGACACAGAGCCACAGCTCAGCCCTGCCCCCTCTCTTTCTTCATTGGCATTGATTGACAGCAGCGGGAGCCAATATGCACATCGCTGGATTGAGAGGGAGCTCAGGTAAGCATTAGGGGGGGGGGGCTGGGGGGGGCTGCTACATACAGAAAGTTTTTTACCTTCATGCATAAAATACATGAAGGTAAAAAACCTTCAGACTTTAGAACCACTTTAGACAGATAAACTGCTTTTGGGGGTTTTACAAACATTCTAAGTACCACATTCAGGAATTAATTGTGCTGCACAGCCTTATTCTTGCACTAATATATGACTCCCCCTACATTATCAAGGTAAATCTGGCCACATAGTTCATCTTTTCGAATGCTTGAATCGTACCATGGTAGGTGCTTGTATTTTTTTTTGGGGGGGGGGGGGGGGCTGATTAGACCCAAAAATATATTCTGGCCCACCTCTGAAAATAAAGACCTGGTGAAATACAATTTTTTGAAAAGTTGGAGTTCGGTTCTAAAACTTTAGTAAACTAATATTCAAGTAAAAAGACGTTTTTATATACATACTGAACAAAATTATAAACGCAACACTTGTTTTTGCCCCCATTTTTCATGAGCTGAACTCAAAGATCTAAGAAAACCGGTATTCAGCCGTGAAGAGAACACCTCTCCAAAGTGCCAGACGCCATAGAATGTTAGCATTTGCCCACTCAAGTCAGTTACAACGGTTACTGAGACGGTTTCTGACAGTTTGTGCAGAAATTCTTTGCTCATGCAAACCGATTGTTGCAGCAGCTGTCCGGGTGGCTGGTCTCAGACCATCTAGGAGGTGACGATGCTGGATGTGGAAGTCCTGGGCTGGTGTGGTTACACGTGGTCTGTAGTTGTGAGGCCGGTTGGATGTATTGCCAAATTCTCTGAAACGCCTTTGGAGACGGCTTGTGGTAGAGAAATGAACATTCAATTCACAGGCAACAGCTCTGGTGGACATTCCTGCAGTCAGCATGCCAATTGCACACTCCCTCAAAACTTGTGGCATTGTGCTGTGTGATAAAACTGCACATTTTAGAGTGGCCTTTTATTGTGGCCAACCTAAGGCACACCTGTGCAATAATCATGCTGTCTAATCAGCATCTTGATATGCTATACCTGTGAGGTGAATGCATTATCTCGGCAAAGAAGAAGTGCTCACTAACACAGATTTGTGAACAAAATTTGAGAGAAATAGTCCTTTTGTGTACATAGAAAAAGTTTTAGATCTTTGAGTTCAGCTCATGAAAAATGGGGGCAAAAACAAAAGTGTTGCGTTTATAATTTTGTTCCAAAGCTTAGCAACAAAATGTGAGTCATCTATGAAGCCATCTCTCAGCCTTAAAGTTATCCACCCTGGGAGCAATATAGAAGCTGTTTTTGCTAACCTCCATCTGAAAATTTGGGTTGCCTATCTGTCTTCGCTATCAATACTTTCTAAGATATTGACCCTGAACTAGAATGCAGACCTGGTGGGTGAAGTCAGACCTTCTACTCTGCATATATGTGTAATGGTCAGTAATGCAGAAATGACTAAAGCCTCTGAATTATAATAATTAACAGGTGCCTAGTTTTTTTCAGGAGAGAGCTGGTCAGTGTGGTAGAAACTACAAAAAGCCTCTGGATTATAATAATTTACAAGTGACTCAATTTTTTCAAAAGGGGAGGTCAACGATGATATACATTCACAGTACAGATTTCCTTGTATGTTTTATAGGCAGATTTTACTGTAAAATACGTATTACTATACTTATAATTCTTATTACTTACTTGATATATATTTTCTGATCTACAGCTTGAACTACAGTGGAATGTGCCTGGCATCTGATGGTCAGTTTGGTGATTTCCTTTCTGGCATGGGCCCTGCTCAATTTGTTGGCCGACAGACACTAGCAACCACATCGATGGGTAAGTGACACTGAATGAAGGAATCCATGTTTCATGTATAGTGGTCTGTACGATCTCTATGCTAGATCGGCCGGGAAATGATTATTACATGTGGGTACTAGCAGAAACCCTCATCACTCTCTTAGGGGAATAGTCAATTAGTTTGGTTAGATTTTTTTTGCTATTAGCTAATTTGAGATCTTATGACTAAGTTCAGGGAAATTGAAGGCAAAGGGTGATTATGCAGTTGACATACATATAGAGTATGTGAACTGTTCTACCTGCCAAAGAATTTGTTATTTTGTTCAGCCAGTCTTATAATTCATACACCTCTTCCAAACTACACAGCCAGGAAAATTACACCACTATGTTGTATATTAACTTTGTAGATTTCTATGTCATTTGCCTGTTCTTTGACTAGGGAACCTGTGTGTATGATAGTGCTAGACCGATAGAAGTGAAAGTTTGTTCTGATTGATAAACCATAAGGTACTTTTCTTTTCAAAGAAGCAGAATGATGAAGAAAATATTGTGTGGGTGCACCCTGTTCTGGTTCTAGACTGCTAACTCTCTATTAGTGACTAAGGGAGCACTCATCAGATGGGCAATTATTGGACGTGTACAGAGGAACACCTAGTACAAAAGTTCCTCTTACCTAAAAAACTTTTGGAAATCTTTAATGGTTAAAAGCATTAAATAAAGCCCAAAGTGTTTTGAGGGGAAAAAGTCTAACCCTTTCTCAGGATTTGAGCAGCTGAAGTTATTAGAATCACAAGAGAATGTACTAAGGGACCTGTGTTAAGGCTTGATGACGGCTAGTGTTTCTTGATGGCACTACAGCCAGCTGCCTTTAGTGCCGTCAGGAGACTCTAGTCTTCATTAAGCCTTAACAGAGGTCCCTTAGTGCATTCTGTCACGATTCTATTAAAATTGTCAGCTCAAGCCCTGAAGAAGGGGGAGGCTTTTCCCCCTTGGCTTTATTTGATGCTTTAACCATTAAATGTTTCAAAAAGTTCTTTAAATGAGATAAACTTTTGCACCACAAACTCCTCAGTACACATTCAAAAACTGACCAAGGAACAGGATCCCTTCGCTGGTGATTCATGGTTCAGTGAACATGCAGGTGACACAGGTGTCACGAGACTAGCTGGACGGAATGTACATATATGTATTTTAACAGTGTATTTACATTAGCTGTATGTCTGGAAAAACTGCGAGTCCTTACCAATTAAGCGCCCATTCAGACTGGCGAGACACGACTTGCTGGGGCTTCATATAATTGAAGTCAATGCAAGTCGCCTCCAGGTTGCCCCAAAGTAGTACAGGACCCTTTTTCTAAGTCGGAGCGACTTGTGTCGCTCCTATTAGAACGGGTCCTGTACTATTCAATGGCGACCGACCGACCGACCGCGACTTGACAAGTCGCGTTAGTGTGAATGGACCCTAACTGTATATTGTTGATTAAAAACATAGTAAGAGTTATAATCTGGAGGAATCCAAAGCCCCCCACTATTCTTATCAATCTACATGATCTACATCAATCTACATTCGGGTTGAAAGAGAAACAGAAATTTAGCACACCATAGTTTTATTACTCAATAGAATATATAACATTTAATACAATTTATTATTTTTTTTTCTAAGGGGATGTTGAAGTTGGGCTGTTGGATAGAAATGGACAACTTGAAGTGGAAATTATTCAAGCTCGAGGTCTAACAGCTAAGGCTGGTTCTAAAACACCACCAGGTATGTTGACAGATATAAATTATACTTTTGAGGAGACTTATGAAGATAATTAACACTGAGTGAGCAGCCAGGGGTTCAGGCTGGTGCACCCACCTTTGTCTCAACGCTTACATTCCCTTTAAGGTGATTGGATGTCAACTTTCTGTTCAACCTTACATCCATGCCCCTCTGCTATTGTAGGTAAACCTCACCCTTCATTAGGGTAGATGTCCACCCTACAGAAGGCAGACATAACTCACTTGCTCTTAGTTATGCTTGAGTGGCATAAACCTATATCTTTAAGCTTATTTTCTTTTACATAAGTTTATTAATATTTTAACAGAAAAAGCAGTACACATACAATACAAAGATGGAAAATGTTCTGTTCAACAAGTGTACAAAAATTCCACCCTTGATAAAAAGGAAAGGGGGGGGGGGGTTTGGAAAGGAAATTAAAGTCCATGGCCTAAGTTAGGGAGGAGAGCTCCTCCAGAACTTCAAAAACCGAGAAAGAAGGTAGAAACAAAGGGAAAGAAAAATAGGAAAGTCCAAGAACAATAGAAAGAAAAATTCAGAAAGTAAGAAAAAAGAAAAGGGGGGGGGGGAGAGAATGGCGGAGAAGAGAAAGAGTTGGGTATATGGAAAGGAATACCCCAGGGGTTCGTTTCCAACCGAAAGAGTAACTATAGTTCTAAGAAATGGGAGGTCATGTGAGATGGAGGGAAGTGGTCAAGCCAGGGTTAGTCAACCCGTAGGAATTTGTCATGCATATAATTAAGCATCTCTGTAAGCTGCTCATTAATATGTGTAGCGTGGAACCAATTTCTGACCTCCTCAAAACTGAGGAGAGGCATTTTCCAGGACTGGGCAATGGTTTGCTTTGATCTCAGCTTACTTTCACTGGGTCTCCTTTTCATCCTTTCACAAGATCTTTTATGAAAACAGGCACATAAACTTGAACTTCATCTCTTATTCCCTCGCTGTAAGTTTCTGTCCTTCAAAAAAATAACAAGACTCAAGATTATTCTAAAGCTATCTAAAAAAAACATTTTGGAAAAATAAAAATAGGTTAACTCCTGCCTCTCATAGTACCCCATAACCAATAGCTCAGTAAAATTTTATACTGTAAAATGCTAGTATCATTCTATAGATTCTGATATGAGAGCCACTGCCAAGGATTGTCCACAGATCACAGTAATTTAGATGTTCCTCTGGCTCCTACATCTCGCAATAAATGGGTATTTTTTGTAATTAGACCACAGATAAAACACAATGCTTTTAATAGTATATTTAAAAGACCAAAAGGGATCAAATAAATAAGTTCATTGTTAGAGTTTACATACAATTTAAGACAATTAGTACTACAAAATGTTTGTCCTTATGACTTCCAAAGCTGTATCAAACAAGCCCTTCAGCACACTGATATTTTCCTAAAGCGAAACTATACTGTTGTTGAAAAAAACTGTATTTTCTGGCATTTTTAGCAAACTCCCTATACAGATTTGTGACTTGCTTCCTTTCTGTAGATAAGTGTCAGCATGCCTTTCTACTAACTTCCTCAGACTAAGTGCTTAATGATAAGGACCTTCTGCTATGTTCACCCATTCAACCTCAGTGTTGTAATTATAGATTTGGTGCATTCTATGCACCTCTGTAGATGAATTCCCAGAATATCACCAAAGATCAAAGGCTCTCTGCCTTATCTCTAAGGGCAGTACTGGTAATGCTGGAAATTTAATCTTAAATTCTATGCTGGCATCTGGCAATAGCAAGCGAGCAAATTATATGAGTGGGTAAGAAAATTTCTAGTGCCGTCTATAAGATATCGTTCACACAGGTGGCCAAGGAGACATAAAAGCAGACAATTGAGATGGGGTTTTAGGGTCCAGCACTAGGAGCAGAAAAACATGCCATAACCTCTGGCAGAAAAAGCGGCAGAAAAAAAATGTTCATAGTAGCTAATATTGCACAAGAGTTTAGGAAAGTTTATGGGCATTTGCTTTTAAAAGCATTTTTTTCCAAAACATTCCTCTCTGCTCGTTTTTCATTATAATCAATATAGATTTGAAAATGCTGAACGCTCCAAAATGCAGCGTTTAGGCGCGTTTATGAGCGTTAAGCATTTTTTCTGCCTAAAAACTCCTCTCAAAAAGGCATGGACCTTTACTATCCCCCCAACTGCCAAGCTAAACACATTATTGCAGTTGCTCAGAGCTGTACCTATGTCCCCGCTGTGATGCTTTGCTTTGTGGCCAAGGCAGAAGTTAAATGGCATGTTATATTTGGCAGGTGCGACCTGCCAAATGCGACCTGTTCAAGGTAATGGGGCCACACCTTAACCACTTGGAATGCACGTGGTTGCCACACAGTGTTTGGCATTTTTAGGGTTAAAGCCTGCCTGTCAAATTCCCTCTGAAAACTGATCCACCTTTTCTGAGGGGTGTGAATGAGCCCTCTGCTTCTGCCATGGTGCAATAGAGAGAAAAAATATTTGCCATTAAAAAAAAAAAAATCACTGTTAAATGCATTGCATCACTGCAGACTGAAATGAAATGTTTAATAACATATCACAAAAGGGCAACTATATACTGTAAGTCAAACTAATCTTAAAATACATTTTGTACGTAGGTCCGCACAAACCAAATTATTCAGTTTGCAGTTTTATCTTAAAGGTCTCTTAGACACTTGATTGAGATCTTTTCCCTTCTGTGATTCTTAATATCCATGGGCAGCCAAATTGCACATCATCTGCTGAATGTTGAGCAATAGGGAGACCTAGCCATTGCAGCAATCTGTATTTATGCCTGTGTAGAGTCCAAACAGGGTACAATATATGACAAAGGCTGGAGTACTGCTTGGCATTAAGCCATTACTATATACTGTATAAGTGAGATTTTTGACTAAACGATATCCACAGTCGCCCATTATGCCCAGATGACAGCAAACAATTAAAGAACAGCTCACATGTGGCAAGACATTCAGCCCATATCTTTTGGGAGCTTTAGGTCTCTGAAGCATAAACTTAAATGGAAAATAAATTATTCATCAAAATTCTGTTTTTTTGGGAAATAATTTCAGCACAAGAAATTATTAGGCTTGCAGCGCTGGGTTATTATTGGAAATTGAACCCGCACAGAAGCTGTTTTCAGGACGCATTTTCAAATAACAGGTTATAATTCAGCTAAAAGAAATTGCAAAACAATGTTGGTGTTTTAATTAAAATAGTTACTGTCTTATAAATCGTAGCTGGAATGCAATGGCTGGCACACTATACAGAATATAATTTTACAAGATCCTATTTGCAGTGTAGTTATACAAAATCTGACCACTACATTTCCTTTAGTTTAAGTTTTACTAACTTTTTACATTTTTAAACTGATGTAAATAATTTTTAGTATTTTTATTTATTTATTTATTTATTTTTTTATAAAAATGTAATATTGGGTGCACCGATACCAATCTCACAGAGAATTTGAGGTTTTGTAAGTAGATAAAGCCCAACTTTAAATCGACCCTAGAAACTAAAATAAGCCAAAAGCTCTGTGTGCAAAATAAAATAGAAGGTCCTCCTTTCCCGCTACCCGCATTTCTGAATGTTGCTGTATTGAGGAGACATCTTCTTCTGAAGCCTCCAGAAAAACCCATAGTACTAGCTGTGTAGATCTCCTCTTTCCCCGCTACCACCGAGCTCTATGTCACCACTTTGCCCTCTTATGAAGTAATCAGGGGGAACTTCAGAGTGCAACGGGGACTAAGAGATCAAGAACGTAAGATAGGAGGTTGAATAAGTGACTCTTCCAACTCATTTAGCTGTGTATAATCTGAGGTTTAGCTATTCAGCATTATAAACAGGTTATTTTTTAGTTAAATAGATAAGGTCACCCTGATAAACATATGAGAAGAAGAATAGAGCTTTACCTACTATCTAGAAAAAAATAAATTTGTAACATGTAAATGCAGTTTCTTGTGCGATACCAATTTATTTCTGTAGTAAAGGAGGCTTCCTAATGTCAGTTGTTTGAAAACTGTTTGAGGTTCATGACTCTACAGAGGCACCTAGCAAAGTGTAACATTCACTTTTTGAGACTATAAAATGATCGCGGTCTGCAGTCTAGTGCCAATTTAATAGTTCCCCTGGCATGCACCCAAGAGAGTAGTTAATGTATAGTGAGGGGTTCATGTTAGGCGCTCGAGAATACTACTTAGTTAAACATTTATGTTGTGGTCTTCCAGTGCTATCAAGCATGATTGTTCCCGAGAGAGCTATTGACACTTAGCCAAACTGTTCTCAAGTGAGCATTCAGTGCTTTTTTTTGCATAGGCAGCAGTGAAGATATCTTTAGCCACATTGGTCACAGACATGTACAAAAAAATGTCTAGCATTCGGTGCTACAGTGAATATCTCCTCAGATGTGACAGGGAGTATCCATGTTCTGCAGCAAGTACTCCCCTTAGTGCTATACCGATTATGTATCTCACCGTGCCATTGTGGCTGCTTATTAGGGATTGGGTCAAGCACAGGTTCAACCCAGCTTGTTTGCAGTTAAGGAAAATAGCAAACAAATGCAGTGGTTTGTGTTCTGCAACAAACAATTATAAAAAAAAATCATGTACTTCCTGGCTTTTTAACTGTGTTGAGGGGGATGAGAAGGGACGGTAATGGAGGTTTTCTTATGTGCAAGACCCCCCACTGTAATAGACAGGGTTCCCAGCCTTATTGAACATCAAGTGGGGAAGAGAGTCAGCATATAGCCACACTGATTAGGGCCAAGCATAGGCTCGGACTTCAGTATAAGTTTCCTAACCCCATCCCACCCCACCATTTTAAGCATCATCCTTGACCAGACAGATATTTGTTTAGCAGCTGCTGGAGAGGAAGAAAAAAAGTCACCTAAATACCCTCATGCCAAGCATGCCTGTTTAGCAAAAACTCTTGGTCTTACAGTTGCTCCCATTCTAGCTTTTGGAGTTAGCCTCTTTCAGTGTGCTTTTACATCAGTAAATTTGCTGGCAGCTGGCAAGAATGCAGGATGGGACACACCAAATCTTAATCACAGTGGGCGTCGTCAGGGGGTCAGGTTGTGAGGTGGAGGCTTTAGCACACTTTAGTTTGTTAAGCCCTGTACACACGTACCGATCGTCGGCCGAACAATCGGCCGTCTTTTGTCCCCGGGCTGTCGTGTCCGCTGAAAAGTGCAAAAGACTGCACACGAATTTTGTCCGCCAACAACAGCCGACTGCAGAAGTGATGTCATGTGATGGTTAACTTTCCGTGTGTTTTTTCTTTTCTGAGCATGCCCAGTTTTTCAAATCTGCTGCCTGTCGGCCGAAATCTGTACTGACTGGCGAACAATCGGCCGTTCTGGTGTCGGCATACAAAAATTTTAATGGTTGCACGACAGATTCTGTTTGGCCGAAAGTGCGCTGTCAGCTGTCGGAAGCATCATACTAACAAGCCGAAAATCGGCCGATCGGTCGTCGGCCGAATCTTTTCGGCCGACAATCTGCACGTGTGTACGGGCCTTTAAGAAAGAATCTGTCTTTAATCATTTACTGCTCATCTGTTTGGAGCTCCCTATTAAGATTTCACCTGTATGGACTTACAGCATATATGACCTCTGATTCTTCACACTTTTTTCACGTTTTTGTGGAGTTTTTTATTTTCTTAGATTTTCTATATATTTTCTCTGGATGGTCACACATATCATATTTTATGATATCTGTATGTTTGTATTAATTAATTCATAATTTGTTTTGAAATGCTGCACTTTCTTTTGAATACACCACTGGGGCTGTTGATGCTGTTTCATGTCCTTTATCATGGTAATGGTGACACTGCAGTCAATGACTCCCACTACTGTATCTCAGCCAATAAGGAGGGAGGCAGCCTCTACTCTTGTGCACATCGTTGGATCAAGATTAGGCTCAGGTATCCGCTCTGATCTCCGCAGGCTTTTAACAGAACGCCATGACAATATGTTGGCACGTTTACGTATGCAATATTATTAGTCTCATAATAAGGCGGGCAAATTTGTGGCCTCCAAGCTTAAAGCGTGGAGGGTAAAAACTAAAATCGACTTTATTAACCACCCCCACACTGGCGCCAAACTCAAACACCCACAGGAGACCTCTGACGCATTTGCGGACTACTATAGCTCCCTTTACAATCGCAAACTAGACACGGACACTCCACAACCCACAGATGCAACCATTCAAGATTTCCTCCAACAAGTACACCTGCCCACTTTGACAGCAGACTCCTTGAATCAATTGAATAGTCCCTTCACCCTTCGAGAATTGACAGACGCACTTACAGCCTTACCTCTCAATAAATCCCCGGGCCCAGACGGCATGACCATCGAATACTACCGTTCCCTCCAAGACCTTCTATCGCCATACCTCTTAAGGCTTTTCTCCGACGCAATCACCAATGGTTCCCTCCCACCTGAAATGTTACAGGCAAACATCACTACTCTTCCTAAACCTGGTAAATCTCCTGACACGCCGGCCAACTTCAGACCCATTTCTTTATTAAATACTGATGTGAAAATATATGCCAAACTTATCGCTAATAGACTAGCTTTGCTATTACCATCACTAATTAAGGGGGACCAAATGGGATTCATCAAAGGCAGACAAGCACCAGACGCCACCAGAAGAGTACTAAACTTGCTCCATCATACCAAACGTTCTAAAACGCCTTCTCTGCTTCTCTCTATTGATGCAGAGAAGGCGTTTGACCGTGTCCACTGGGGATACATGAGGGCTGTTTTGGAGAGATTTGGTTTCTCTGGATCGATCCTCACAGCCATAATGACTCTCTACACTGTACCAACAGCTAAAGTATTGTCGGCTGGCACCTTGTCTAAAGCTTTTCCCATAGAAACATAGAAACATAGAATGTGTCGGCAGATAAGAACCATTTGGCCCATCTAGTCTGCCCAATATATCTGAATCCTCTGAATAATCCCTGGCCCTATCTTATATGAAGGATAGCCTTATGCCTATCCCATGCATGCTTAAACTCCTTCACTGTATTTGCAGCTACCACTTCTGCAGGAAGGTTATTCCATGCATCCACTACTCTCTCAGTAAAGTAATACTTCCTCATATTACTTTTAAACCTTTGCCCCTCTAATTTAAAACTGTGTCCTCTTGTGGTAGTTTTTCTTCTTTTAAATATGCTCTCCTCCTTTACCGAGTTGATTCCCTTTATGTATTTAAAAGTTTCTATCATATCCCCTCTGTCTCTTCTTTCTTCCAAGCTATACATGTTAAGGTCCTTTAACCTTTCCTGGTAAGTTTTTTCCTGCAATCCATGTACTAGTTTAGTAGCTCTTCTCTGAACTCTCTCTAGAGTATCTATATCCTTCTGGAGATATGGCCTCCAGTACTGCACACAATACTCCAAGTGAGGTCTCACCAGTGTTCTGTACAGCGGCATAAGCACTTCTCTCTTTCTACTGCTTATACCTCTCCCTATACATCCAAGCATTCTGCTGGCATTTCGTGCTGCTCTATTACATTGTCTTCCCACCTTTAAGTCTTCTGAAATAATTACTCCTAAATCCCTTTCCTCAGATACTGAGGTCAGGACTGTGTCAAATATTCTATATTCTGCCCTTGGGTTTTTACGTCCCAGGTGCATTATCTTGCACTTATCCACATTAAATTTCAGGTGCCAGAGTTCTGACCATTCTTCTAGTTTTCCTAAATCCTTTTCCATTTGGCGTTTCCCTCCAGGAACATCAACCCTGTTACATATCTTTGTGTCATCAGCAAAAAGACAAACCTTACCATCGAGGCCTTTTGCAATATCACTTATGAAGATATTAAACAAAATTGGTCCCAGTACAGATCCCTGAGGTACCCCACTGGTAACATGACCTTGTTCTGAATGTTCTCCATTGACTACAACCCTCTGTTGTCTGTCACTCAGCCACTGCCTAATCCACTCAACAATATGGGAGTCCATGCTCAATGACTGCAGTTTATTGATAAGTCTTCTATGTGGGACAGTGTCAAAAGCCTTACTAAAATCTAGATATGCAATGTCTACTGCACCTCCACCGTCTATTATTTTAGTCACCCAGTCAAAAAAATCTATAAGATTTGTTTGACATGATCTCCCTGAAGTAAACCCATGTTGTTTTTCATCTTGCAATCAATGGGATTTAAGATGTTCCACAATCCTATCCTTTAATAGGGTTTCCATTAATTTGCCTACTATTGATGTCAGACTCACTGGACTCCCATAACGAATGGCACACGACAGGGTTGCCCATTATCGCCCCTTATTTTCAATTTGATGATTGAGCCCCTGGCTGAATCTCTCTGAAGCCATCCCCTGGTTACAGGTTTTAAATTCCACCGCTCTCCCCATATTATCACACTTTTCGCGGATGATGTAATCCTTAGCCTTACGAATCCCGTTGTGTCTCTTCCAGCAGCCCACCTAATCCTTCAAAATTTCAGTAAAATATCGTATTATAAGGTAAACTTTAGTAAATCAGTGATTCTCAATATGGGTATACACGCATCCACACTTTCCCATCTGCAAACACAACTACCTTATACGTGGACCATGCGAGAGTTGAAATACTTAGGTATTCAACTGACGTTCCCGACATCTAAACTTGCACCTTCCAACTTAAAACCCCTCCTGACATCGTTATCCACGGACGTTGCAAAACTCAAAAAGACAGAACTGTCCTGGACAGGGAGGATAGCTGCTTTTAAAATGGTTTGTCTACCCAAAATTATTTTTCTCCTCTGCACTCTACCTATAAGCATCCCTAAAAAATATCTCAACCCGATTATTAAACTTCTCCGCACGTTTGTTTAGCAGAAGAAGCAGGCACGATGTGCTACCGCGCATATGGTTCGCCATAAATCGGTGGGAGGTCTGGGACTCCCTGACATAATGGACTAAAATCATGCATCCCGATTAGCTCCCC
Organism: Pelophylax lessonae; assembly: GCF_965119305.1. Lineage (NCBI taxonomy): Eukaryota > Metazoa > Chordata > Amphibia > Anura > Ranidae > Pelophylax > Pelophylax lessonae. The sequence continues at coordinate 154,148,511 of NC_138778.1, read as the reverse complement.
TGCAACATTGGTTCTCCCACAACACTATTCTCCCCTGGATCCCTATAGAGTCTACACTATCCATTACACCTGATCTTGGCACCATGTTACTAGCAGACTTATGGAAACCGATAGCTATTCATACACTGCCAGTTACCACGCAAGCCTTCCTGCGGTCCTGGAGACTTCTTATCGCTCAACTCCCGGAATCTACTCTGCGCACACTCATCCCTATACCTGTAACCACCCTGGCAATATTCCTCCCTTGTGTTCAAACTACTAAACTCATCTCAGCGGGAATACATTTCATTTCACAACTTTACCATAATAACTGCATCAAATCCTTTGCAGAACTGCAAAGGGAATTTTCGCTCTCCCCCCAAACCATCTTTGCTTACAATAGCGTATCTAGCTTCTTACGCAAATATCCCCCTCCTGAGATACGCCTTCCTGACACACTATGGAAGTTTTTCAAGGAACCTACGTCCAAGTTGAAAGGGATCTCCCTCTTCTACAATCTCTTCCTACAAAAAAACTAATTTCAAAAGACTTTGCACATGATCAAGTGGGAAAAGGAGCTTCAACTCTCCTTCTCAGACACACAATGGCAATTAGGGATCCGTACAGTCCACAAAGTTACTCAGTGTGTCAACCACTGGGAACAATCACAGAAGCTTATAACCCGCTGGTATCTAACCCCTTACCGCCTCTCCAAAATTTTCCCTGCTCACAGTCCGCTCTGTTGGCTCAACTGCGACCAGGTGGGGATAATTATACACATCTTCTGGTCATGTAAAGGGCTTACTAGCTTCTGGAAAAAAATCTTTGAGATATTATCTATTGTCACAGGCATATTGACTAAACCCGACCCTGCTTTAGCCCTCCTCTCCTTAGGACTGGAAAAAATACCGCCTGACATGAGGACTGTTTACATGCATACGTTGATAGCGGCTAGGACCCTTATTGCGAGATATTGGAAACAGTCTATTACACCATCCCATTTGGAAGTGATACGGATGGTAAACTGGCAATACTCTTTAGAAAAAGCGTATGCTTACTCAGTATCCCGTGGACACAAATTCCACAGGGATTGGTCTATATGGCAGCAAAGTTCCTATTTTACACAGACTTAATGCGGGTTTGCAATAAGATTTACTGGTTCCATACACCTGTGTGTTATTATTGATCCGAATACTGTTTTATGTACTCCTTTTTGATAACAAATTTCTGATATTCACTCCTGTTCTGTAAATTGTTACCTCCATGGTACTTCACAGTTACCTCATCATATGTTGTACTCCAATGTACCTTCTGTTTTGCTCTATTTTGTTCTACATTTGAAAATTTCAATAAAAACTATTGAAAGTAAAAAGATTAGGCTCAGATAAGTATTTAGGGGGCTGAGGGAGGGAGATGCATACTGAAAGTTCTTTACCTTAATGCATAAAATGCATTAAGGTAAAAAAAAACTTTCAGGCTTTAGAGCGACTTTAAATAACACACTTAGGTTTATTTTGAGATTAAATTTTATTTATCTCTCATGCTTACATTACAGCCTAAGCAAACCACTTGCATAGTGTCCAGCAAATGTAAAATATTTGCAGTTATTTTCTTTGCAGCCTAATGAAGCTGTTAACATACTGTGCAGAGACTGTAAACTTTTTGTGGCTATTGTCTCTGGAATAATACATTTAAATTTTTATTCAGGATAGTAACTGCCTTGTCTATCCCTTTTACACTGTGGCTTAATCAAGCTGCTTACATATTCTAAATGTACAATATTTGTGGCTATTGTCTCAGGAGTAATGCACTCTAAATTTTATTTCAGGATAAATACATCCCCATTCCAATCCATTGTGGTTTTGAAGTGTTTTTATGCACTCTGTTTTGTCATTGGTAATACACTTTTAAAACAATACAGTTTTGTACCGCAAAAAAAAAAAAAAAAAAAAAAAAAGGAGCTTACCCACTATATTGGGCACTGGACAATTGGTATAAAGTTGAGGGCTTTATTTGTGTACGTTTTCCTATAGCTGCTTCCCCTTATTCAAGATCTACTGTATTGTTGCTGCTAATTTCATAGGTCAATTCAGGCTTATTATTGCAGGATAAAAAAAAAATCAGATGTCCCTGCAAAACTGCCTAAATTTTTTTTTTTTTTAATTAGTCAGATTAGAACAGCGCTGCTATATTTAATCCACCCAATAAAAGTAATAATATATTACACATGCAAAATATGTGATGCCAGAATTTGGCGTTGCTAACACTGCCTGTGAGAATCCCACTGTTCTGTAATACCACATACGGCCTCTCACAAGCATGTCATTTAAAGAATTGGTGTTTTTCGCATGTCACTCTCAAAGTCACATTAAGTGCCGGGTCACACTTGTGCGATGCGGGAAGGCTGCAAATTCGCAGCCTGTTCCCGCATCGCAAACGCACATCTGGCAGTTCACACTGCCATATGCGATACGCTGGGGGTGTCAATGAAATGTTAACGACACCCCCAGTTTGATCGCATATCGCAGTGCGATCTGACAGTTCGCACAGGATCGGATCGCACAAGTGTGAACCACTGTGCGATACGATCCTGATGCGGCTGAAAAAATGCCTTGTGCGACTTTTGTGTGGGTGCAGTGTGAATTTATCCATACAAAGTGTATGGCTGAATTCGCACTGCACATCCGATTGCATGTAATGAAGGAGCAGTGCGCTCTGATATTACATGCAATCACCGCACACGCGTAAGTGTGAACCGGCACTCAAGGAGGACCCTCTCCCTGCTGTACAATATTTTTTTCATTTCCTACATATCCCCCATGGCAGTGCCCAGCTCCCCATGCCCTCATTTTGAAAGTCCCTTGCTATTAGCCTTGAAAAGGGGCAGAAATCATTTTCAAGATTCTCTCTGCTATAGACTTCAATAGAGTTCAGATTTAAGTTTGCACTTTTTGGTGGGTAGGTTAGACCAACGTCCCATAAACCAAACCCAGATAACTTCACCAGCTATCCACTAGCTACCACCTCAACCTTGTCTATGCACACTGTAATTAAAAACTTCAGCACCGCAATGATATGTACATTATATCATTTATTAATAATGTTGTTCACTGCCACAGTAGAAATGTCTGTGAGGCCCAGTGACTACATATATTATAATCTATGCGCATGGAACTGTTACAGATTTTTTCCAGGAAAGGCACATCACAGGCAATGCCTACAACATACACTTGTGTAACAGTTTAATACTGAATTTTAAGAGGCAGTTTGAGCATATTTTACCAGCAACTCCAATCAATGCCATACCCATAGAAGAAAATGTGAAAACACATTGATAAATATAGATCAGCTTTACACCCAAATTGGCATTAGTAAATATCTCTTCTAGTCAGTACCATCTGGAAACAACATAGAGGTTTTTGCGAGGTCAGGCTCTTGATACGGTTACCCCTAATACATGTGTCACTAAAGATTAAAGTGACATTGATTAACCACCTGTTAGCAAGTAGAATATAATTATTATTTTGCTTGTGAAGAAACTCAAGGGAATGAACACTGCTATGGTCTTAGTAGAAAATCAATCAATAAATTAATAGAACTGTTAGACCTGAGATGCCAGAGTCATGCATTTTAGTTAAACGATTTCCCTAAGGTAAGGCTTCACTAACATTGTGTGCTGGAGGTAAATTCAGAGCTTTTAACTCTGGCTTTCCAGAGGAGCAGGTAACTTAATTCTTGCAAAAAATCCAAATAAAAAGAAAATTTAACGTATATAAAGCTTATGAATTATTAGATAAAAATGATTTGATATGTATAAAAATCTACTAATGCCAAATTTGTTCTTCCTTATTTGTAAAATATTGACAGCATTTTCATTAACTTTAACTTAGTAGGGTATAACTCGCACACATTTTAATAAGTCCAAAACATATATTTGAAGGCACGTTCATCAACCCGCAATATAGTTGGAAAATGACTGTATCCACTTGGATAGGGCAAACTATTTTTGAATGGAACTTATTTTTTACAGTGGCATAGTTCATTTTTCATATAAAGATCACATGTTGGTAAATTCTCTGACACTTATAACAAATGGGGGAGACTACCCTGGATGTGAATCGATATAATTTCAGTTATCTGAATAGATCCTGGCCAATAGAGGAGGTATCACTCACATACATTTTTCCTCCACTCGGGCATATTGGACCATGATTTATTGGGGGAGGGAGGGGGAATTTATCTTCCTCTGGATCAACTGTGGGCATAGGTTTCTGTATATGGAGGTTTTCTATTTATTTATTTTTTATATTGGTTGAACTAGATGGACTTTTTTCAACATGACACCAGGATGCTCAAAGGTATATAATGAATCAATGCTCAAAGAAGGAACTCCATTGCACCATTGCAATCACCACTAGGGGGATATCATTGAACCATAGGAGGGTGGCATTGTGCCTCGAGGGAGGCCTTGGAAACAGCCCACATGTTACAAGTGCTATTTGCCATATATTAGTTGATGGTCATGTATTGGGGACAGATCCATGCTTAATTGGGCTTTCTTTATATAATTTGGTCTAAGTGATTGGAATCTCAATCTCCACAGCAACACACACATTTCTTTATCACTTGATCTGAGTAGGCTGATGCCTTTTGGGTTTTGTCCCTCCTATGGTTCACTGCTATCCCCCAATGGTGCATAAAATCCTCTTTTGAGCATTGATTCATTATATACCTTCGAACATCCTGGTGGCATATTTTTGCAGTACTTTGGAAGTCTCCTGAGGAAGCCAGTGGTTGGCGAAACATGTCGAGCTGAATTTACTGCACGCATACTATGACCGCATATATTTTCTGCAATGGTTTTTATGAAATTGTTGTTTTTAACATTTGTATATTGTAATGTGATATTTGATGGCACCCTTAATATCCAGCCATTCTTCATATACATTTTCTAATTATATTTGTTAGGATGTGGTGCCATTGATTGTGGCGCCCTGTCCCCGTTAGCTCGCGCGCAGAAACAAACGCATACGCAAGTCCCGCCCACATATGTAAACGGTGTTCAAACCATACATGTGAGGTATCTCCGTGATCGTTAGAGCGAGAGCAATAATTTGAGCCCTAGACCTCCTCTGTAACTCTAAGCTGGTAACCTGCAGAAATTTTTAAAATGTTACCTATGGGGATTTTTAAGTACCAATGTTTGGCGCCATTCTGTGAGCATGCGCAATTTTGTAGCATGACATGTTGGGTATCTAATTACTCGGCGTAACATTATCTTTCACATTATGGAAAAAATTGGGCTAAATTTACTGTTTTCTCATTTTTTTAGTTCAAAAAAGTGAATTTTTTAAAAAAAAATTGCATTTGGAAGACTGCTGCGCAAATATGGTGTGATAAAAAATATTGCAACAATCTCCATTTTATTCTCTAGGGTCTCTGCAAAAAAAAATATATGTAATGTTTGGGGGTTCTAAGTAGTTTTCTAGCATAAAAAAATGATTTTAGCTTGTAAACACCAAGTGTCAAAAATAGGCCCAGTCTTAAAGTGGATAAATGGACAACTTTGTGAAAAGTGCTACTTGGATGTTAGGCCTATGTATGTGGCCAGGCTGTTAAAAAGTGTTACACATGTGGTATCGCCATACTCAGGAGGAATAGCAGAATGTATTTTGGGGTGCAATTTTTGCTATGTACATGCTATGTGTTAGAAATATTGCATAAATGGACAGCTTTGTGTAAAAAAAATGTGTTTTCATTTTCTTTCCACATTTTCCAAAAACTTGTGGAAAAAAATTACATATTCAAAAGACTCATTATGCCTCAAAGATTATACGTTGGGCTGTTTGCTTTCCAAAATGGGGTCATTTTATGGGAGTTTCCATTGTCCTGGTGCTCCAGGGCCTTCAAAAGTGCGATAGGTTGTCAGGAAATTATATGTGTAATTTGTGCTCCTAGAATGCCGGACGGTGCTACTTGGATGTTAGGCCTCTGTATGTGGCCAGGCTGTGAAAAAGTCTCACACATGTGGTATCGCCATACTCAGGAGAAGTAGTAGGATGTGTTTTGGGGTGTAGTTGCAAGTATACATATGCTGTGTGAGAGAAATAACCTGTTAATTCGTCAATTTGTAAAAAAAATAAAAAAATCTTCATTTTGCAAAGAGTTGTGGGAAAAAATGACAACTTCAAAAAACTCACCATGCCCCTTATTAAATACATTGGAATGTCTACTTTCCAAAAAAGGGGTCATTTGGGGGGTATTTGTACTTTCCTGACTTTTTAGTGTCTCAAGAAATGAGATAGGCCTTCAGTACATCAGGTGTGGTCAAGTGTGATCAATTTTCAATGATTAGCACCATAACTTGTGGACTCTATAACTTTCACAAAGACCAAATAATATATACTTATTTGGGTTATTTTTACCAAAGATAAGTAGCAGTATAAATTTTGGCCAAAATTTGTGAAGAAAAATTACTCATTTGCTAAATTTTATGACAGAAACAAAGAAAAATGTGTTTTTTCACAATATTTTCAGTCTTTTTTTATTTATAGCACAAAAAATAAAAAACCCAGTAGTGATTAAATACCATCAAAAGAAAGCTCTATTTGTGTGAAAAAAAGGACACAATTTTTTTATGGGTACAGTGTTGCATGACTGAGTAATTGTCATTCAAAGTGTGAGAGCGCTGAAAGCTGAAAATCAGTCTGGGCAGGAAGGGGGTGAAAGTGCACTGTAGGCAAGTGGTTAAACAGAGAGTCATGAAAATGTGGTACTAACCTGTGAATATGACCATAATTTACCCCATTGTTCCTTCACTCCTCAAAAACCCCAAGCCAAGGTAAATGTAAATTTTCCAAGTATTTAATATTGTAAACTGC